>NC_061102.1:24900921-24903421 GCF_015104395.2 Macrobrachium nipponense
CACTTCACAATGAATAAGCTCGGATCGATCGCATTTGCGCCCTCGGTACCGAGCGCAAGGGTAAAAGAGGTTTTATCCTTACCTTTCCCTGGATTCAGGGTTGAATGGAAAAACCTTGATCCATAATGAATTGATGCAATCAAAAAATAAATATATGAAAATGAAAAAGAATACTGCGCTTGCGATTTCACTTCATACAAATAAAAAGGGGAAGGATCAATTCCGTGAATAGCGGAACATTGATCCAAGTAAACAATGCAATCTCAATGAAATGAAAATGAAAAAGAACTGCACTTGCGATTTCACTTCATTCAAATAAAAGGGAAGGATCAATTTCTCCGGGTAAGCTCGGAAACTGATCCAAAATGAGTATTGCTACAATCAAAATAATATATGAAAATGAAAAAGAATACTGTACTTGCGATTCCACTTCATACTGAATGAGTTTTCCGTGCCGAGCGCATTCGCTCGGCAAACGGGCATACAGGTCAAAAAAAATATAAATGAAAAGAGCACTTACTTACGATTTTCATCTACACATTTCCAACCCAAAATATACGCTCGGAGCGAGCGCTCCATCCCGCCCTCGGCACCCCGAGCATACACAATACGAGGATCATTCTGGGAAAATGAATTCCCGCAATTACGCCTTCAGTCCCGGCACTCGGGTAATCGGAGGGCGTTGTGAAACAAAGATCCTTTAATTCACAATTGAATTCAATGAAATGATTGTACTTTACAATTCAGTTTCACTAGATACATAGAAAAAGAAAACACAATCATGCGAAAGCAACGACGATGAGCGGGCAGAGAGCGATGATACACGTCCACACGCGCAGGCCGAAAGCAAAAAGTGGTTTTGTTTACCTCCCAGTCGCGCGCGCGCGCCTGTCGGACAAGCAGTTAACTACCGAACCCCTTGTTCGAAAGCTTACGACCTATCCAGCTGCCGCTAGTACCTTCCTATTGTAAAAGGACCGAAGGTTTGTATGCCGTGTCGGAACAAATATGAAAGCCCCATACAAACTAAATTAAGCATGTGAGCTCTTCATAAAATATGTTTTCAAGGCAGTTTTGAAATCCAATATGGCGGCAATCGTGTGGCTGGCCGGTCTAACCACGGACAATACACCATCTTTCCCAGCAATCATTTGAACAATGTTAGCATATATATGTAACGTTTATTCAAGATTGCAGTTGTAATCAACACAATAAAACAACATTTTGTTGCCTATATTAGTGAAAGTACGAAACTTTTTATTCCTGTGGTCATGGTTTGAACTGAATTCATTTTTACCTTGTAATCGGTGGTTTTATCCTTACTGTAATCACAACTGAAACTCCAGTGCTTATTTGATTGTAATTATACACATTTTGGTCTTAATTCACTCCACATTGCACTTGAACCACGTTGCTGTTCCTGGTTCCTAAGTACTCACTCCGCAAACACAGTTATGAGCAGCAGACGATAACACTGATTTTAAGGTGCAAAGCTTTATTCCCTTAATTGTTTACTTTACTCATTTAGTTTAACTTTACTTCAAAATGTTTATCTAATTCATGTCTATTATTCCTTTTTTGCAACCAAATTAACCCTGAAAAATTACAAATATTTCGGATGTATACTTACCAGCAGACAACGCGAGGAAAAAAGACTCATCGTTGCCAATTTAGTGGAACGTCACACATACGCCGATGAATTTACAAACTTTTTCCATGAATTCTAGTTGTCATAGTAATGCAATAATGATAAAATTGCTGTAATATGTATACATATTACAAATAGATATGCTAATTTCACTTATTTCCCCAGTTTTGTGTAAGTCTTATACCCAGTTTGGAGGGTAGCCTAAACACATACCAATTGACAATACTGATAAACAACTGAAGAGCACAAAACACAGCAAAGAATGCTGTAGTCCCCTTGAATAAGTACGAATAAGTGCTGGTTAGAGATCGGGGTTACGATTGTTGTGATGAAAGTGCCCCAGCGTCTATGGGTACAAGTGGTGTGCGGATTTAGCACAGGAAATGGGAAGTTTGTTGACACAAGCGACTCCGCAAACATCGAGATGGCGTCAATCTTCAAAATATTTGGAGTTGTAAGTACCTAAAAACTTCGAAAGCGTTTTGGAGTTGTGGGCACTGCGTTGGCCACCTTTTTCATTACCCTCTCTTTAAATCTTAAAATATGGCCTTAATTTCTAACTTTGGGGAAAATACTTACTTTGAAAGGAGAGTAGAGGTCTTGAGCTCCTTTTATCACCACCAACTAGCTACTCATGACTGATGACCATCTCCGGTGTCAAGATGTGTTAAAAGTACTTTTTCGGAGGGTGGCCTAGCTGCAGTAGTCGGTGAGTTGGTCAGTCCACGCAGTTGTTTACCCAAACATAAAAAACCTTGGCCGCCGTAGCGTAGCCTAACTTGGACAGGGAGATTCACATCCTCGGGACAAGTCCCGGTATTTCTACAATGGCCCCTGGGGGGTTAATTACAG
>NC_061102.1:24908421-24928167 GCF_015104395.2 Macrobrachium nipponense
CTTTTAAACAACTCTCTCTCTCTCTCTCTCTCCACAAGATACTTGTCATACATTTGGTGTTTCTATTTCTTCCTTTTATCTCTCTCGCTCTCAGCAAAAGAATTGATAGACAGACAAACATAATTGCACAGTCCTCTCTTCTCTGGAGAAATATATGTATTTATGGGAGGGGGAAAAAGTTGCCTACAGACATTCATTTCAACTATTGAAACCTAAGGAGTTATTTCTCTCTCTCTCTCTCTCTCTCTTGTATTTTAATGAAAATATACAGTAATTTGTGAATACACAGTGTTGCACATGAAAAAAGTAAATTAGTGATAATTTTAGAGATACGGCCCTAAGAAAAATTGCAAATTAGTAGTGAAATTTTCCCTGTGGACATGTTTTCAAGAACGTCGTTCCGGCTTTACGACGATTTCGGGTTACGACGCGTCTTAAGAACGGAAACAACCCCCGTCGTAACCCGGGGACCGCCTGTATATATATATATATACTATATATATATATATTATATATATTATATATATATATAACATATATATAATATATATATACATATATATAATATATATATATATATATATATATATATATATATATATATATATATATATATTATATATTCATATCACCCTTGCTGACAAGTTCAATAGAAATAATAGAAACATCGACTTTGTCCTCTGGATATCCAAATTTAATAGTCTTCTAGGCCTCTGTCAGATTGATTCCCTGTCAAGTTTGCACAAATGTCTTGGTGTTCTTCATTACATATAAAGGGGCTAGAGCATTTCCAAGATATTAATTAGCCTTGTTCTGGATTTCTAAGTTTGTTTATGCAGATAAGTCTTCCCAAGCTGATGTTTCTCTTCAATTAGAGAAGAATTTTTCTGATAAATGGACAATATAAGGATCAACTCTTAGCAATCTCGTTGCTATCTTATATATAACTAGCATGCAAAACATGATCTCCACCAGCAATCAGAAAAAAAATATAAGCAGATGACATCTTCATCATTGATACAGGACCAAATGATGCATAAAAACTATCAGTGCCCTAAAAACTAATTCAGCCCTCAATTTTACTTGAAACCAGCAGAAAGAAGACCCTTTGTTTACTTGACACTCTTAGCAATAATCAACCAACCAAACACACAACACATCAGTCTATACAAAAGCTGGTGCTACTTTAGTAGGCGGTCTACCAGCAATTTCTACACTATTTCGCTTTATTTAGTACTAGCCTGTAGGAGTCAAATGTCCCTAAAGTAGCACCAAGGGTTGTTGTTGCATGAGATTATGCTGAACTTATGCCAGCCTTGGGGATCAAATGTGGTAAAATGCACTTAGGGACATTTGACTCCCAATGGGCTGGTACTAAACACAGCGAAAGTAGAAAAACGCAGGTGAACCGCCTACTAAAGTAGCACCCAAAAGGTGCAAATGTAAGCTACTTCCTTAATGCCGCAGGAGAGTGCCTACATTAGCAGGGCCTTCTCTGGCCATGCAGAACTGGAAGTGAGGCAGATAGTGACAAATAATGAACACCCCAGTGATATGAGAGTAAATTAGGAAGAAAATGGAAGTTTTGCAAAAATTGGGAACATCAGAGAAAACAACACACAAATATTAAGATTTTACCATAAAACTGACCAGGAATGCAAACTGGAATTGGACTATAAAATTTTGGCTAAAGACCAAGCGCTGTGACCTTTAAGATCATTCAGCACTGAAAGGAAGATTGAGAAAATGTAAAGATTTTATAGGTGTAATGGGAAACCTGAAGCTGCACTATAAAACAACTGTTATGGGAGAGCGGAAAGTAAGATGGAAGATATAGTAAGAATGGAGTTAGAGTAACAAGAATAAAAGGGTTGCACGCTAAAGGTCAATGGGATGCTGGAAAGAACCTTAAGTATTGCCTACAGTACACCACGTACGGTGCAATGATGCTACTACCTCCCTAAGGAGTTACGGCTAGGGGATGGCCTACAAACAGGTGAATTGTTATTGAATTGGGGAAGGGGCCCTTTATAAAATGCTCCTGTGAGTCTTCACCAGTTAGCCCTATCTAGTAGTTGCTTACATCAAGAGGTATATGAGCCTTTTGATATAAGCTATATTGGGTACACAATGGATGAGCAAAACAAGAAGGCACCACTAAATGATGGCATTAGAAACACTGAAGTAGCTCTGCAGGGGGAAGGCTATGAGCAACTTCTGGTCACTAAAGTAGAGCTTCACATTGTTACATTATGTTCTGAATGTCCATGTGTCTTCAGATTGTTTTCATCCCTTCAGCAGAAAATGTCTTAGGGCACAAGCACTCTGAAGGGAACTGGAGGTCATCTTGAAATCCTTCATGGAGAATCATCCTGTGAACATTTTTCCTTATTCTTTAGTTTCTTGTTCTAATTTGTATCTGCAAAGGGAATTAGGTATATATGTAATTAAAGCAAATATTTCTTTTTTATCAGCTTCCAGTTTCAACCAGCCACTTATACTTGGTTAGTGTATTTAGCCAAGTTACCTCCTTGTACAAACTCATGTCCTCGTAGTACTGTGCAGTGTGCCATACAAGATATGCTGTAGGCAAATCCATTGCTTTCTGGCTTTTACTTAAGATCCATTCCCTTGGCTTTACTTCCAATGGGTTGTCCAGTCACTGTAATTTACCTGCTTTGGATGACCTGAGATATGTGAATTCAGACTGGTTAAATTAACCTACAAAATCTTAGCACAGCTTTAACAGTACACACACTGGATATATAAGTAATTTAGTAACTCCACTGTTAACTTGTTTATTTCTCAATGAAAATTACAACAGGTAAATAACATAAACAATACTGTATAAGTCAGCAGTCATTTAAAATCAACCAGTAGATAAAACTGTGCATCCTCATGCCTGGAACTTATGCAACATACGGATGAAGGTAAAACATGGCAAGGAACACTATTTTTGTCTCCAGTTTCTCAACACCAGAAACAAAGGTTCAACATAAATAAAAATCTTAAAAGGACATGGAACGAGATTGTTTTAATGTGCCATAATGCGATTCTGCTAAAATATACAGGGCATACTAACAATGAAAGAACTGTCATTTATATACAATTATAATACAATGTACACATCCAAATTATTAATAGGTTTGCCAAGAAAATCCAGTACAATTAACACAAAACAACATTTTTAGCTTTAATGGTGGACCATTCAAGAATAGATAGATTTTCTTTGTCACTTATCGTGATATTTTCACTTGTTTCACCAAAAGGTAGAGGGTCTGACGATGCAGTAATATGAAACAGTCTTCTCAGAGCATCAGAAGCTGCCTGGTCAACAGCCACATCTGTACTTTCCCCATAACCTGAAAAAAATGCACAATGTCTGTTAACACAACACAAACATCTAATTTTTCTCTAGTAAAATATCAAATTCATCTACTCCTACAAAGTTTAAAACAGGAATTGGAATATAGAATTAAGGCCAAAGACCAAGGGCTGGGACCTATGAAGTCTTTCAGCATAGAAGAAATCATATTTAATAGCAGGTTCCAATACTGAGAGACAGAGAGTAATCAGTGTGTATGATTGTTAACATGTTTACACTTGGCTCTTAGTGTATGAAAGAGACTAATTATGCCACAATACATCAACTTACTGTTGGCAAATGGCAGAATTTAAAATAAACATGAGGATTTTGCAAACAAATAATAAGTAATGAGTGTAAGAAAAGGAAAGAGATTTAATAACTTTACACAAGGAAGTCGTTTAAACAAACAATCGAAGGCACACAGAAGCTGAATGCAGAGTCAGTGTGTTTATTATGGAGATGAGTTACTTTTAAAGTAAAAAAATCGTAAAATGCAATTGTCACTAGATATGTATTTTACCGTAACTAAAAGAATTGATTTGGACAAATCGAGTGTAAGTGAAAGATACTGTTAAGTCAGTAAGAAGCAGACCCTGTCTTCCCTCTCCTTTCTGTCGTCTCACTCAGAGCACCGAACACTGGCTCAAGTTAGATTTTTTTTATTACTGTATTGTATTTGATTATTTTCATGTTTTACCACTGTTATTATTCATGTGAAATAAACATTTTGACTTTTTTTTTTTTTTTTAATGTGAATTGGTACTTGTTCTTTTAACACACTTATTATAGTAAAGATTTTTACTGTTCCTTCTTCTCTCCAAAACAATATCATGACGCATGATAACAAAATCATTCATTCATTCACTGTTAATCATTTATGCTAAATTCTATTGAGAAAAGCATTGTGCTTTCATTTATGGTTAAAACTTACCGTCTCGGTGCAATGAACACCGGCTGAAAACACTTTATATCATTTCTTTATTGCATTTGATTGTTTTCATATTTTATCATTATGATAAATTTATTGTGAAATTTCCTTTTTTTATGTGAATTTTTATTGTTTTTACATACATACAGAAATATTTTAACAATCTTTTCCTTCTGTCCTCAACATATCAACGCTCCCTCGTTCAGTCTCCAGTCCGCTGTGCATGACGTCACCGCAGTGACGTACAATTTTGTACATCTTTTATGCTAATTTCATACTGAAATGCTTTATTCTTTTATTTATTTTGTCCAATATGGTTATCATTCAACTATTCAGTGAACACACCCACAATTCGCAACTCATGTATTCACAGATTTCTGTCTGGAACACATACCCCTTTTATCCACAGAAAATTCGCCTATCCGCGGTATTTTTCTGTGAAAAATATCCACAAATTCCTGTCTTTTTCTATCAATTTCATCATAAATTGCACTTTTTTTTATAGAACTATTACAAAAACAGTTACTATAAACATTTTTAATGGGTTTTTCTTGAGTTTTAACTAACAATATAATCTTAAGCATTTTTCTAGGGGTTTCAACTACAGGCAGTCCCTGGTTATTGGCAGGGGTTCCATTCTCAGCAGGGTGCTGATAAGCGAAAACCACCATTAACCAAAACTCAGCAATTTATGGCACTTATGGTGCTAAGATTCAGTGAATGCCGCCGATAACCGGTTAATGGCACCTGTTAGGTATGTTATAGTGCCATAACTCTATCATCAGCATCTTATGGCACTGATAACCGAAACTAGGCCTGTTATGGCGCCATAATTTGCCAATTTTATGTCTAGCGCCATAAACCGGGGGACTGCCTGTATTGGCAGGTTCTAGCTATTTCAGGGGAGGGGTCTATGGTACCCATCCCGTGAATGCGAGGGAACACTGCATATTGTAAATGAAAAAAAAAACATGTTAATAGTTTTTCTTGTAGGACGCAGTAGGCCGTCGAATATGAGTATAAACAAAAAACGGAATGTTCAACATAAGAAACATTCAACAAACGAGGTACCACTGTACAGTATTATACTAGACAAAAATATGAATAATAATAATTATATACTAAAATTATTTCAGTTATTCTAAATTCCCAGTTCTGTTGCATGTTATTTTGTACACATTGAATGAGAAACAAAATGGCTACAACCAATAAATCAAAACCTTTGATACCACATCAAGCTATACATATTAAAATTAATTATCCCATGAAAACAGTTACCATATGTACAAAATTTCATAAATATAACCACTTACCTGTCCCAATAAATTGCTTGTCTGAATATAAGGCAACTTGATATACAGCTTCAATTGTCTTTTGACCAGATTGAAACACAAGCCTTGGTTCTGGCAATCCAACACCACTTCTTGCCATTATCTCAGAGAGGGTCTTGAACGGTTCATGTACCTGCAATATATATGAAACACATTTCACCACAAACGCACAACTCATAATATTTTCTATAGCCTTGTCAGGCAAAATACTAGACACCAGTGGGGAGGTAGTAGCTCACTGTATGGGTATACAGATCCCCCAGTTCCCATTCTGACCTGTTTGCACAATTATAATTACAGCTCACACAATATCAAAACACATAAGAACTAAATCAGTAACAAATTCTGATAAGAACTAAAATCAATAACAAATTCTGGGGTATATTGATTGTAAAATATTTACGTAAATTTACTGATATCACAGATACAGTAACTTTTTTTTTATTATACATGTTTTTTCTAACATTACTTTGCAAAATTACAATTATAACTAACATACTGCCATAAAAGATAAGAACAAGAACCAACAGCAACCCCTGGGTATATTTATGAGTAAATATATAAAGACATCATGAGAGAGAGAGAGAGAGAGAAGAGAGAGAGAGAGAGAGAGAGAGAGAGAGAGAGAGAGAGAGAGGAGATAAAGTAGTACACATCTCCTTGAAGTCAAGTATACAACTAAGTCATGAGCTGCCTATATCGGCAAGATGAGCCGGTCTAAATTTGCCATTAGTGAATTTATGGGCTATAGAAGTAATGGAACCTCTTTCATGCCTGAGTCCCCTAAATTGACGGCGCATAATATTGATACTCAACATGAATGAATTCATCCACCAACCAAAACCTATTATTGCTACTCATATGAGGGTATCCATCCATTTAGGTTAATACTTGAAATTTAACCCATATTAACCCTTAAACGCCGACTGGACGTATTTTACGTCGACATTTTTTGTCTCTCGGGTGCTGATTGGACGTATTTTACGTCGACATACAAAAGTTTTTTTAAAAATTCACGGAAAAATACTTTTAGGCCTACCAGCCGAAAACTCTTGAATCACGCGCCTTGGGGGATGCTGGGAGTTCACGGATCAAGGTGTTGTTTTGTTTACAATCGTTACGCAGGCGCGCAAGCGCGAATTTCTTTCTTGCCGCACTAAAAAGTATCTGTGACACATCTCGGAAATTATTTATTTCGTCACTTTGACATAATTTTTTTACCAAAAATTTTAAATTAGCCGTTACATGGACTATTATATATGAAAATGTGCGCATTTTTATGTAGAATACAACAAAAAATACTCATGATTGTAGCTTTTATCAGTTTTGAGATATTTTTCATATAAATAACGATAAGTGCCAAAATTCAACCTTCGGTCAACTTTGACTCTACCGAAATGGTCGAAAAACGCAATTGTAAGCTAAAACTCTTATATTTTAGTAATATTCAATCATTTAACTTAATTTTGCAACTAATATTGGAAGTCTCTAGCACAATATTTCGATTTATGGTGAATTTATGAAAAAACTTTTTCATTACTCCGTCCGCGCGGTAACTCTTCCGAAAATAATCATACATGCGATTGTGGTAATGTTTGCACCATTTTAAATTAGCCGTTACATGTTTTATATATGAAAATGTGCGCAATTTCATGCACAATACAACTAAAAACAACCCTGGTTGTAGCTTTTATCAATTTTGAAATATTTTCATATTAAAAATTATAAGTGACAAATTTTCAACCTTCGGTCAATTTTGACTCTACCGAAATGGTCGAAAAAACGCAATTGTAAGCTAAAACGCTTATGTTCTAGTAATATTCAAGCATTTACCTTCATTTTGCAACAAATTGGAAGTCTCTAGCAAAATATTTCGATTTATGGTGAATTTATGAAAAAAATAACATTTTCTTTACGTCCGCGCGGTAACTCTTCCAAAAAAAATCATACGTGCATTGTGGTAATGTTTGCACCATTTAAATTAGCCGTTACTATAACATTTTATATATGAAAATGTGCGCAATTTCATGTATAATACAACAAAAAATAGTTGAAGGTTGTAGCTTTTCTCATTTTCGAAATATTTGCATATAAATCACGATATAGAAAAAAACCACGTTCGGTCAAATTTGACTACTACCGAAATGGTCGAAAAAACGCAATTGTAAGATAAAAACTCTTACAGTCTAGTAATATTCAGTCTTATTTATCTTCATCGTGAAACAAATTCGAAGTCTCTAGCACAATATTTAAATTTATGGTGAATTTAAAAAAAAAAACTTCCTTCCTTCCCTCCGCGCGGCGGATTCTCCGCCACAAATCTCCGAAATGCGTAAGTCCCATCCCTTCTCGGAATATTTGCTCCGTTTCATATTAGGCATTTTATAGAGTTTTATATATGAAAATGTGCGCAATTTCATGTAGAATAAAAACGAAAAATATTTGAAAGTTGTAGCTTTTTCTTATTTCCAAAATAATTGCATATAAAAAATATATATAAAAAAAATTCGACATTCGGTCAACTTTAACTCGTCAGATATGGTTGAAAACTGCATTTGTAAGCTAATATTCTTACAGTATAGTAATATTCAATCATTTGTCTTCATTTTGAAAGAAATTGGAAGTCTCTAGGACAATATTTAGATTTATGGTGAATTTTTGAAAAAAATATGTTTACATCTGTGCGTTACGAATTCATGCATTATTTTGTGATAATATTTTCTCTGTGTTGCTTTTTATCGTTTTACAATTTGTTATATACCAAAATGATCGCAATTTAGTGTACATTACGAACAGAAAAAAAAGTAACTTGTTACCTTCAACCGTTTTGCGCCACAGCGCGATTTGAATACAATTATATATGAAATTTCGTTTTTGCGCTATCATATATCGCATTATTTATATATGATAATGATAATTTTTTCATTTCTGATGGTTGCATACTAAACTTCAGGCAATACGACAAAAAAAGGAGCCAAAAATGAACTCTTAAATCTTTAAAACTAAGAGCGCTATGATTTTTTGAAAAATGATATTGTTAAGATACAATAAAGTTTTATACATACTTACCTGGCAGATATATACTTAGCTATAGACTCCGTCGTCCCGACAGAATTCAAAACTCGCGGCACACGCTACCGGTAGGTCAGGTGATCTACCATTCCCCGCCGCTGGGTGGTGGAATCCCGACCATTCCCGTTTTCTGAGCCAGATTTCTCTTACACCTGTCTCCTGAGGGGAGGCTGGTGGGACCCTTAATCGTATATCTGCCAGGTAAGTATGTATAAAACTTTATTGTATCTTAACAATATCATTTTTATACATGCGACTTACCAGGCAGATATATACTTAGCTGATTGACACCCTTGGTGGAGGGCAAGAGACAGCTATATATATAAACAAAATTCTAATAACGGGAAACAACAATTGTTGTAGGATATCAATCCTTGGTTCTTACCTGTTTGGGCTGAAGACTTCATGATTACTGTCATTTAGTCTGCCTGCCTCAAGAGCTTCAGTGAGGTAAACCACCTATGACCGAACAGCCCTTCTGGATCATGTCAATGGGGGCTAGCCCGCTTACGCGACAGAACCTGCATGGATCGTACCAATGGGGCTTACCCGCTTACATGGCAGAGCCTGACCTGTATCTTATCAATGGGGGCTAGCCCTCTTACATGACAGAGCTTTAGCTTTACATAATGCACAAACGAGGAGACCAAAAGTTAATCCTGACCACCTGACCTCTCTAACCATGTTAAATCTAAGAACTGAAAAGGGTTCTTCCTATACCCTCTTTCAGTCAAACCATAAAAACCAAACACCATAATGTTAAAATTACTTAACCTAACTAATTAGGATTAACCTCAGCTCCTCCTCCAGCACTAAATCCGCGGGACACATATGCTCCCAGTGAAAAGCACTTCTCATAAGTAACTCTCACATCCTTAGATAGTGAGAGGCGAACACTGAGTTACACTTCCAAATACGTGGATTCAATTAGATTCTGAAGGGACCACGTTTTTATGAAAAGCCATTGAGGTTGCTATGGCCCTCACTTCGTGTGCTTTTACCCTGAGGAGTTTAAATTGTTCTTCACCACATTTTAAGATGCGCTTCCTTAATAATGTCTTTAATGAAAAACGTAAGGGCGTTTTTTTGATATTGGTCTTGTAGATCCTTGACCGAACACCAAAGACTTTCCTGCGTACCTCCCAAAAGAGACTTTCTTTGTAGATAAAATTTTAGCGCTCTTACTGGACAAAGGGTCTTTTCCTTTTCCTTTCTTCCCCCGTAAGAGAAGAGAGTGCCTTAACTTCGAAGCTTCTAGGCCACGGTTTGATGGGTTTTCATTCTTGGCTAAGAAGAGAGGCTTAAAAGAGCAAATTGCAGCCTCCTTCTTAACCCCACTCTGCCTCTAACGCTTGAAGTTCACTCACCCTGTTTTTTTTTGCCGTGGCTAAGGCGAACAGGAATAGAGACTCCTTGTCAAATCTCTAAAAGAAGAATTATTGGAAGGTACGAATCTTTCAGACATCAGATAATGCAGCACTATATCCAAGTTCCAAATGGGATTTTTATTATTCTGACTTTTTGCGGTCTCGAAAGACCTAATAAGGTCATGTAGATCCTTATTGTCTGACACATCCAGACCCCTATGCCTAAACACCGAGGCCAGCATACTTCTATACCCCTTGATCGTAGATACAGCTAGGCCACACTTTCTTCTAAGGTAAAGAAGAAAATTGCAATGTACGGTTATAGAGGTACTGGAAGAGGATAGCTCATGCGTCCTGCACATCTTCTAAACACTTCCCACTTCGACTGGTACACCCGTAATGTGGATGGTCTCCTGGCCGTCTTGCGATTGCTTTTGAAGCTTCGCGAGGAAAACCCCCTCGCTCTAACGAGTCCTTCGATAGTCTGAAGGCAGTCAGACTTAGAGCGGGGAGGTTTTTTTGTGATACCTGTCGAAGTGGGGGTTGTTGTTTGAAGAAGCGCTCCTTAGAGGGAGCGATCTGGGAAGATCCACTATCCACTCCAGCAACTCTGTCACCCAATCTAGGGCTGCCAAAAGGGAGCGATCAAAGTTAATCTCGTTCCCTCTGATGAGGCAAACTTTCTTATTACTTCCCCTACCAGTTTGAATGGGGGGAAAAGCGTACCCTCTATTCCTTCCAGTCCATGAGGAGCCCGTCTATCGCTATTGCTCTTGGATCCGCGATGGGGGAGCAATAATTCTCAACCTCTTGTTCGCCAGTTGGTTGCGAACAAGTCTACGTTCGCCTTCCCCATAACCCCATAACTGATCGCACACTTGAGGGTGGAGAGTCCATTCGGTGGGAGTACTTGGTCTCTCTGCTTAGCAGATCCGCTCGAACATTTCTCTCTCTCCCTGAATAAATCTCGTTAGAAGAGAGATCTGCTTCTCTTGCGCCCAAAGCAACAACTCCCTCGCTGTCTCGTAAAGGGAGAATGAATGAGTTCCCCTTGCTTTCTGATATTATGCTAGGGCTGTCGTGTTGTCTGAATTGACCTGAATGATCGATCCTAATATCTGTTTCTTGAAAGTGCAAGAGAGCTAGGTGAATGGCTTTCAGTTCCATTTTTGTTTATGTGCCAGGACACCTGAGCTCCTTCCCAGGTTCCCCGACACTTCTTGCGAATCCAACGTTGCTCCCCACCCTACGTCCGATGCGTCTGCAAACAACGCTCGGAGAGGGCTCTTTATGTGCAATGATATTCCTTGACCGAGTTTCTTCGGGTCTAACCACCACCGAAGATCTTGTTTGACCTTGTCCGTTATCCTGAATGACTCTTCGAGGTCCTGGGAACTTTGATCCCAGTTCTCCTTCAGATAATACTGAAGGGTCTTAGGTGCAGTCTCCCTAGGGAAACGAACTGCTCCAACGAGGAAATGGTTCCCAGCAAACTCATCCACTCCCTCGCGGAACAATGTTCTTTCCCTAGAAATCCCGACACCTTTGTAAGGCAGCGTTCTATTCTCTCTGTTGACGGAGACGCTAGAAAACCCCGAGAATCCATCCGAATCCCCAGATAAACTATGTTCTGCTGGGGATCCAGCTGGGACTTCTCGAGGTTGACTAGGAGTCCCAATGACTGCGTCATCTTTAATGTTATCGAAAGGTCCTCCAGACACTGTTGCTTCGACTTTGCTCGTATTAGCCAGTCGTCCAAATACATCGAGATTCTGATCCCCTCTAAATGTAACAAATGAGCCACATTCCTTAGGATACCCGTGAAGACTTGCGGGCCGTCGAAAGTCCGAAGCAAAGCGCTCGAAATTGAAACACTCTTCCCTGTGACTGAATCTTAGGTATTTCCTTGATGCCGGACGAATTGGCACATGGAAATATGCATCTTGAAGGTCCAGGGATACCATCCAGTCCCCTGGACAAAGAGCAGAAAGTACAGAGGAAGAGGTCTCCATCGAGAACTTCTCTTGATCACAAAGACGTTCAACGCACTTACGTCCAGAACCGGCCTCACCCGCCAGAGGCTTTTGGTACCAGGAATAGACGGTTGTAGAAACCTGGTGAATGGAGATCTTGAACCGGTTCTATGCCCTTTTCTGCAACATAAGTTCTACTGCTTGCAGGAGAGCTTGACTCTTGACAGGATCGGTTTGTATCTCGCTGTTAACTCCCTTGGAGTTCTTGTTAAGGGAGGATATTCCCTGAAGGGGATGAGTCATCCTCTCTCGAGGATCGAGAGGGTCCAGCTGTCGCCCCTCTCTTCGCCCAGACTCTGGCAAATTTCGACAGTCTGGCGCCTTACGCTATCTGGAGGACTTCTTCTTCATTTTGCCTTCCCTGCAGGTCTCCTGGAAGGTCTTCCTCTGGTAATCCGGTCTTCTACCTCTAAAAGGGATTCTTGAGGAGGAAGAGGCTCCTCGAAAGGGCTGCTGAAGAGGTGTTTTATCCTTCTTTTGAAAAGGAACCGCAGGCTTGAAACCTCTTTGCTGACTGTGTCAGTAAATCCTGTGTGGCTTTTCCAGTAATGATTTTGCTACATCCCTCACGTGTCCTGTGGGAAAAGGTGGTTCGAAAGCGGCGAATATAGCAAGGCCGACCTCTGTAGAGGAGATACTGACTTGGACAGGAAAGACCCATACACTGCTCTCTTTTTCAAAACTCCCGATCCCCCAAAAGAGCAGCCACTTCCACCGAACCGTCCATCACGCTCTGTCCAGACACGATAACACACTCGATAATTCTTCCATCGTGACAAATTCGGGATCTTGGGCTCTCTTCGCAAGGGCTCCCAAAGCCCAGTCCATAAAATTAAATACCTCGAGCGTCCTAAAGAGTCCCTTTTAGTAGATGGTCCAGTTTCACACATCCCCCAAGTAGCTTTTGCTGATAGTAAAGCGCGCCTCCTTGAAGAATCTACTAAGGAAGCGTTAATCTGCGTCTGCCGATGAGGCAGTCCTAAGCCCATAGGTTCCTGGGTATCGTACCATCTTCCAGGTTTACCCGTCAACTTTGAAGGAGGGCATGAAAAAACAGTCTTGCCCGCCTCTCTTTTATTCTTAAGCCATTCTCCAAATCTTGAAACGCTTTTTTCATACTAAGGCTGGACGCATTTTTATTACAAATGAGGATGCCTTTGGAGACTTCGTGCTCGATAGCAAAAAGATCCTGGAGAGGCGGATCCGCTGGTTGAAGCTTATCTCCGAACTCCTGCAACAACAACGGAAGGACAATCTCTTATAATCAGAGACTACTACATCCACAGGTAATTCTTCATCCGAGACTTCTTCTAAGTCTCTGGCTGCCGGGGATCCTTTCGGAGAGAGCGGTTCTTAGTTGTCGAGGGACTTCTGTCAAACGAAGAAGAACGTCGTCCGAGTGACAAATCCTTGCTACTACAAGGCGCAATCGAGTTCTTAAACGCACGAGATCTCTCTCAGGCACCTGTTTCCTACCAGGTGAGGGCTTCTACTCTCCGAAGAACTCATAAAGTGCGAAGGGATCTTACTCTGACCTAAGCTCGTACAAGGCGCCTGGCGCCTACTCGACTCCTGACGCCTGCTCGACTCTGAAGCTGCTTGATTCCTGGCGCCTGCTTGACTCCTGGCGCTTGTCGTGACTCCTTGTAGGCTCTTGACGCCTCTCACAAGACTCCTGGCATCTGTAAGGCTCTATACGCCTGTAATATTCTTGGCGCCTACTAGGCTCTGTCAACTCTATGTTTCTCACAAGCTCCTGCTTCTTAGGCTCTTGACGCCTATCCTGATCTCCGAAGAGAGTCCGACTCCTGACTTCTCCTAAGAGACGTAGCTGACCGCTTGCTCTGCGAGCGGCTACCGCTGGAACTTCTTCCTATAGATAGGAGAGGATCGTTTAAAGGAGAGAACGAGAGAGTCTCTCCGAGACGAGCGCCTGCTAGTGTGAGAAACTTCTCTCCTACCAGGAGAAGACAATTTTGATCTCTTCACTGGAAGGGAGGAATCTTTCCTTCGAGACGAATCCTTATGTAGAGCGCCTACCAAGGAGGATATTTGCTCCTGTAGATTAAGCAGAAAAGCTTTGTCGGATCTTGAGGCGCTGGAGACGGTCTTCTCGCCCTCTTACTAGTCGAAGGAAATCCTCTGGAAATCGCTCTGGGCTGAATCAAAAGCGTCTCCTTTTCGGCGCTACCCACGATCTCTTCAGAGGACGAGACTTCGAAGCAGAGCTCCATCCACGCCTGGACGAGGAGGAGTCCCGACGCAGAAAAACACTCTTCCAGGATGCCTTTTCCTACGGCTATCCAAGGCAGCCTGGGTCGTTACTTCAGGGTCTGCCGAAGGGACGCCTGATCGTTGAAGATGCTCCACATCCTCCCTGCGGCTTTTGACATTCCTCCTCCCCTGGTCCTGGGAGTTTGGAAGCGGTCCTCGGCCTAGGAGCAATGCGGAGCCGATCAGACGCCCCCACCCCCTCCACTGCAACTGGGGTCACTGTATTCACTGACACTCTTACCTTGTGTTTCCATGGCTTTAAGCTGCTCCTGAAGCTCCCTGATCGAGGATCTCATTTTTTCCATTTCTGAAAATGAACCCTTAGATTCAACACAGGGGAGAAGGGGCTGAGGTTATGGGAGAACATCATCTGGTTTGTTAATTTCTGATTCAGGCTCAAAAGAACAAGATCTACTCGAGCTTCTAGCTGACGCTTTCCTACTCTATCCTTCTCTCTTTTCTTAATATAAGAAGCTAAATCCTTCCATCCTTGCTCCGAAAGCCCTTCACATTCAGTACAAGTTCTATCAACCCGCAGATTCAGAACCTCTACATTTACTACAAAGCGTATGAGGATCTACCTCTGCTTTAAACAACCTAGTTCTGCATTCTTCCCTTGCACAAACCCTAAACTTAGGAGTTACTTTAACTTCAGCCATCTTATTAGAAAAAACAAATCCAAATCCTTAATCCAGCCACCAAAATAAGCGTATGCCAATCCCGAGAATAAACAAGAGTACTTCAACCAAATGAGTCAACCAATTCTCGGCAAATGAGCAGAATTCCAATCAGGAGAGACCAACAACAGTTGTTGCCGGCCTCAGCGACAGAGAAAATCTGGCTCAGAAAACGGGAAATGGTTGGATTCCGCCACCCAGCGCGAAGGAATGGTGATCACCTGACCTACCGGTAGCGTGTGCCGCGAGTTTTGAATTCTGTCGGGACGACGGAGTCTATAGCTAAGTATATATCTGCCTGTAAGTCGCATGTATAAAAAAATATTTTTTCCGCTCCCGCGCTCACTCTGAAACGTCTCCGGCACACGGGAGACATTTTTTTTTTTACCGCTTCGGCGTTTAAGGGTTAAAATAAATTTACACAACTATTCCCTACAATTTAGCTCTAAATACCAGTTTTTGTACATGAAAACTTATGCAGCAGATATATATTTAGTTATAGACTCGGTCGTCCCGACAGAATTTCAAAACTCGCGGCACACGCGACAGGTAGGTCAGGTGATCCACCATTCCCGCCGCTGGGTGGCGGGGTCTGGAACCATTCCCGTTTTCTAAGCCATAATTTCTCTGTCGGTTGAACGGACAACAACCTATTGTTCGTTACCTCCATCTTGGATTTCTACTCGTTTGCCGAGAATTTGGATTGGTTTTTGGTGACGTATTCTGTTTTTTCTGGCTTGGCATCGCTTATTGTGGACTGTTTTTCGATTTTGTTTTGACTACTCTTTCACGATGTCTGACGCTAAGGCTTCACCTATGTTAGAGTTTGTAGTAGGGAATGGTTGCAAGGTTAGGCTGCCAAATCAGCAGTAGATCCTCATAGTATTTGCGCTAAATGCAGAGAGAATGAATGTTCTTTTATATATCCTGTGTTGAGTGCGAGAACCTTACAGAGCTTGAATGGAAGGAGTTATCTTCATATTTGTTTAGGAAGCTTGAGAGAGATAGAGTAAGAAAGGCTTCAGCTAGGTCATCTAGAAGATCTTGTTCTCTAGAACAAGAAGTTAACTCTCCTACTAACGATTTTCCCTTAGCCTCAGCTGCTTCTCCCTGTTCTGAATCCAAAGATTCTTCTTCAGAGAGGGAAAATGTAAAAGCTTCCATCAAGAAACTTCAAGCTCAGTTACGAGCTCTAAATGAAGGTAAGAGTGGTGATAGTGACTTGTGCAGTGTCCCCAGTGCAGTGGAGGGGGCGTCTGACCGGTTCCTCATTGCTCCTAGGCCTAGACCGCTTCCAAACTACCAGGACCAGGGGAGGAGGAATGTCAAAAGCCGCAGGGAGGATGCAGAACATCCCCAACGGTCAGGCGTCCCTTCGGCAGATCCTGTTGTAAAGTCCCAGGCTGCCTCGGATTGCCGCAGAAAAGGCGTCCTAAGGGAGTGTTTTTCGGCCTCAGACTCTTCCTCTCCTAAACGAGGATGGAGTTCGGCCTCTCTTTCGCGCCCTTTGAAGAGAGCCTGGAAGGCGCCTAAAGGAGACGCGGCTGATTCCAGCCCAGAGCGTTTTCCCCTCCCGAGAATTGGCCTTGTCGGTACCTAAGAAGACGAGACAAGAGGAGCCCTCTCTTCAGGATCCTACGAAGAAGTTTTTGATTAATCTGCAAGAGCACTTAGCTTCTTTAGTAGGCTCCTTTGCTAAGGACTCGACAAGGAGAAAGATGTTTGCTCACCTGTTAAGAGTTCCGCTAAGCGCCCCTCTTCGTATAGGAGAGAACCCACAATCTCCAGGGCGTTTATCGCATTGTCGAGAGACTCGTCCGATAGGAGTTGTTCTCCTGAGAGGAGAGTTCTTTCGCCCTATAGGCTTTCTTCTCCAAAGCGCCCTATGACGGGTAAGGCTTTGAATCCTGGTAGACAGGAAGATCGTAGCCTCTCTCCTATGAGACGCCGCGAATCGAGCAGAAGTCTCGATCGGTTTAGGTTTCAAGGAAACCGGAAGATAGACAAAACCGATTAAACTAAGTATCAGGATCCTTTGGGTCTGCAGGTGACCAGGAGCCAGGCAGGCGCAAAGAGGCAGCGAGACGCAAGAAAGGGCGTCAAGAGCCTCTCAGACCACAGGATTCAGGACGTCAGGAGTCTGCTAGAAGGCAGGAATCAGGACGCCATGAGTCAGGACGCCAGCAGTCAGGGCGCCAGGAGTCAGGACGCCATCAGTCAGGGCGCCAGGAGTCAGGGCACCAGGAGTTAGGACGCCAGGAGGCAGGACGCCAGGAGTACGTTAGGCGTCAAGAGTTAGGGCGCCAAGAGCCTGTTAAGCGTCAGGAATCAGGACGCGGGGATCTTTTCCAAGCGCCCTGAATCAGGGCGCCAGGAGCCTATCAAGCGCCGCGAGCCTGGCGAACCGCAAGAGCCTAGACAACAAGAGTCTAGTATGCGCAAGAGTGTTTCGGACAGACAGGAGCCTCACTCTTCGTATAGAAGTTCGAAACGTTCAGCGCTCCCCTTTTCGGGAAAAGGAGTTCTTCTCCCGGTAAGAGCCAGATCACTCCCAAACGGTCTCTTCGGTGGATCCGTTGGAACAGGTATCGGAAGAGGAGGAGCCCGTAGATGTAGCGTTTAGTTCTGACTACAAGAGGCTTTCCCTTTTGCTGCTAAAGGAGTTTTGGAGACTCCCTTCATCCTGCTGACCCTCCTTCACCAGGATCTTTGATGTCGAGCACAAAAGCTCACAATCGTCTTCCTTCGTCAAGATGCGCCCTGCTCTTTGTATGAAAAAGGCCTTAAGACCTTTTCAGAGTGGTTGACTTCCAGAAGGGAAGCGGGCCAAAACAGTTTTTTTCCTGCCCTCCTTCCAAGTTAACCCCTTCTTTACCGGGTGGGTGAGCAGAATGTAAACATTGCGTTCGCTGCTGAACCGAATCTCTCGGTAGTGAAGGGTGGGCTTCAGTTTGGAGGGGTGCCGATCGTAAAATTATTTGCCAAAAATACACAAATCAAGAAAGGCTAATGAAATTATCAGGTATACACTGGTGGTCGGTGAGAAAACTACGGTCTTGAATAGAAATTCGGTCTTACAGAATGTTGATACATCCACCTGGAACATGCACATAAAGTATTATCAAAATAGAACAGTAAATAAGCACGTAAATAAAAAAAAAAAGAGCAACAACTTCAGCGAAAGCAAACCCCGCCAATAAAATGGGAAATCGCAAATATTATAGTATAACTCTCAAAAATTGGTCGATGTTGTTTTCTATGAGTTCTAAGATTAGTTTCATCACAGAAAACAACTTGAAGGGTATCAGGGATATCTAAACTAATTTTTTCAAGTTTCTTGTCCTCAGGAAAAATTGCTTTTTCGCTTTTTCTCTGGTTTGTTTTTTTCGGGAAGGGGGAGAGGGGATTTCTTGATTGTCCTAAATAATATAATTTTTAGATGTTTTAGGCTATCAAGTGACATAATAACTACAAACTCTCAGAAGATTTTGTCTCTAAATCGATGTTTGAATTTTTTCTGAATATTTCTTCCTATTATCTCTTTATCGCTGGGCTTTCGCTGAAGTTGTTGCTCTTTTTTTTTTTTGTTTTGTTATTTTACGTGCTTATTTACTGTTCTATTTTGATAATACTTTATGTGCATGTTCCAGGAGATTATACCAACATTCTGTAAGACCGAATTTTATAGTAGTGTGTAGGTGACAGATGAACTGCGTCTCAACAAAAAAATCACAAACCCAGACAAGCATAAGCATGTAATAACTTCTACCCAAGTATAAAAACCAGTTGCATCATCATTTACTGTATTTATTTATTTATTCACTTATTGCATTTTATTTAACAAATAAAAGATATGAACACCAGATAAACGAAGGTAAAAATAAAGCTTATAGTAACTTTATATATTTTATTATCTAAAATGAGCAGAAAAATATAAGTAAATGGCTTGATATAAAAAAAGAGAATTTCTACTGTTATAGCTAGCCAGTAAGGTTATAACCTGTTTACTTTATATGTATCTAATAATTGAAGGAAAAATACAGAATCATAAGATAAGTAATATATATATATATATATATATATATATATATATATATATATATATATATATATATATATGTGTATGATAGATAGATAGATATCTATTATATACACACATTATATAATGTATATATTATATATATATATAGTATATATATATATATATATATATATATATATATATATATATATATATATCTCTCTCTCAAATAATTGAATGAAAAATACAGCCTCATTATTTTTATAAGAATAGATAATATATATACATATATATTATTTATTCTTAGAGTTACATACAATTATTGTTCATGATAAACTTTGAAATGTTCAGGTGAACACAATCCAGGCTTTTCTTCACAACCATCCCACAGAAAAATATATGTAAATGTATTGATATCAAAAACAAAAAAAGAATACAGTTATACTAGTCACGTAAAGTATGACCCATTTACTTTTTATGTCATCAAATAATTGAAGGAAAAAATACGGTCTTATTATTTTTTATGAGAATAAAATTATATACATAAATATATATATATATATATATATATATATATATATATATATATGTGTGTGTATGTATATGTATATATATATATATATTATATATATATATATATATATATATATATATATATATGTGTGTGTGTATGTAT
>NC_061102.1:24928667-25146661 GCF_015104395.2 Macrobrachium nipponense
CACATCCCGATCCACCCTCTTTCAAGAAAGTATCTAAGGTTTGTCTTAGACAACAAAGTATGGCAGTTCAGAGCTATGTGCTTCGGACTGACCACGGCTCCGATGGTGTTCACAGTAGTAATGAAGAACGTAGCGAGGTGGCTACACTCTTCGGGAATAAGAGTTTCCCTGTACCTCGACGACTGGCTGATCAGAGCGTCGTCGAGAGAGAAGTGTCTGAAGGACTTGCAGTTCACTTTAGCCTTAGCGAAGTCCCTGGGACTTCTTGGTCACCTCGAAAAGTCGCATCTGACCCAACACAGTCCATCGTGTATCTGGGGATTCAGATGGATTCAGTGGCTTTTCGAGCGTTTTCCGTCCCAGGAACGTCAGCGGCTAGGCTTAGAAAAGATCTCAGCCTTTCTAAGGAAAGAGACTTGCTCGGCGAGGGAATGGATGAGTCTGCTGGGGACCATTTCCTCGCTAGAAAGGTTTGTTTCCTTGGGAAGACTGCACATCAGGCCTCTCCAATTTTTCCTTGCGGACGAGTGGAAGGCCAAGGACGATCTCAATGCCATATTGAGGATATCGCTTCCAATCAAGAACCACCTAAGATGGTGGTTGGACCCTCAGAAGCTTCAAGAGGGCGCGTGTCCCTAAGTCTTCTGAGCCCCGACCTAGTGTTGTTTTCAGACGCTTCCATCACAGGATGGGGAGCACACTAGGGGGGAAGGAAGTGTCAGGCTCCTGGGAGAGGGGAACAGGTAGCCTGGCATATAAATGTCAAAGAACTGGCAGCAGTATTTCTGTCCCTGCAGTTCTTCGAAAAGAGTTTGGAGAACAAGATTGTTCAGATAAACTCGGACAATACCACAGCACTCGCTTATTTAAAAAACCAGGGAGGAACACACTCCAGAACGTTGTTTTCCCTAGCGAGAGAGATTCTGCGTGGGCAAAGAGAAAAAAGGTGACTATCCTGACGAGATTCATTGCAGGAGTGCAAAACGTCAGGGCAGACCTTCTCAGTCGTCGGGACCAAGTCCTACCGACGGAATGGACCTTGAACGAAGACGTTTGTCGAGACCTGTGGACGTTGTGGGGACGTCCACTGGTCGACTTATTCGCAACGTCAAGGACCAAGAGACTTCCTCTTTACTGCTCCCCGGTCCTGGATCCAGAAGCAATCGCGGTAGACTTTGCTTTGCTTTGGAATTGGACGGGCCTAGACTTATACGCCTTCCCACCATTCAAGATTCTGGGGGAAGTCATGAGGAAGTTTGCGGCCTCGGAAGGGACGAGGTTAACCCTGATCGCTCCGATGTGGCCAGCGAGAGAATGGTTCACAGAGGTCATGTCTTTCCTTGTAGACTTTCCAAGGACATTGGCCCTGGAGGAAAGATCTACTCAAACAGCCTCACTTCGAAAGGTTTCACCGAAACCTCTCCGCTCTGGGTCTGACTGCGTTCAGACTATCGAAAAGTTGGCCAGAGCGAGAGAGGTTTTTCGAAAGCAGCTGCGAGAGCAATCGACATGCGAGACGTGCTTCCACAAGAGCTGTTTACAATCGAAGTGGGCTTCCTTCAGGGCATGGTGTAAAAAGGAGGGAGTTTCCTCTTCCTCGACCTCTGTGAACCAGATAGCTGATTTTCTGCTCTTTCTCAGGAATGTGCAGAAATTAGCGGTCCCTACCATCAAGGGATATAAAAGCATGTTGTCAGCGGTTTTTAGGCACAGAGGCCTCGACCTGTCTGACAACAAGGATATTCATGACCTTTTGTAAAGTCTTTCGAGACCTCGAAGGTTCCTCAAATGAGACCTCCATCATGGAACCTGGATGTAGTCCTTAAATTCCTTATGTCGAGCACTTTCGAACCGCTTCAGGCAGCGTCTCTTCGAAACCTGACAAGGAGGAAGGCTCTTTTCCTAACTTCTCTTGCGACGGCTAAGAGAGTTAGTGAAATTCAAGCGTTTAGCAAGTTAATGGGATTCAAAGGGGACAATGCTGTCTGCTCGTTGAACCCAACTTTCTTGGCGAAGAATGAAAATCCTTCGAACCCTTGGCCGAAGACTTTCGAGATCAAGGGTATGTCAAGTCTGGTGGGCCAAGAACCAGAGAGAGTCCTGTGCCCGGTCAGGGCTCTCAAGTTCTACGTGCATAGAACGAAAGAGGTAAGAGGTCCCTCAGGTAACCTCTGGTGCTCTGTGAAGAGACCAGAGTTACCTTTATCGAAGAATGCTGTTGCTTTCTTTCTAAGGGACACCATTCGGGAGCTCATTCATCTTTCCAGAAGACTGATTTGAGCCTCTTCCGAGTAAAAAGCGCACGAAGTACGAGCCGTCGCTACCTCTCTTGCCTTCCAAAAGAACATGTCAATCAAGGACATCCTTGATTGCACCTTTGGAGGAGTAACTCCGTCTTCGCCTCACATTACCTAAGGGATGTGAGAACGATTTATGACGATTGTAATGCCACTGGGGCCATACGTTTCTGCGGACACAGTATTGGGGTCCGGAAGTAGCTCTTTCCCTATCCTTAGTTAGGTTTAAGTTAGGTTGTTGTGTTTTTAGGTTGTGGTGAGTCTATGTGAAGATCTCCCATCCTTTAGTTAGTTTTAAGGGTTTTTGTGAATAGTTGGTCAGGTGGTGGTCAGTTGCTTCGTTGCCCTCATTTGTATGGCCTCGATGATCTTGTCACGCTGAGGATCTCGCACCCGTTGACAGATCATCCAGAGCGCACCAGCACTACAGGTCTCCACCTGGCTGGCAACTCTGTGATTAAGCAAAAGCAGCCTTACGTGACAGTAATCACATAGTCTACTTTGCAAACAGGTAAGGAACCAAGATGTATATCATCTACTTAATTTAAGTTTCCTAAAAAATCCTATTCTGTCTCTTCCCACCATCCGAAGGTGGGATTCAGCTATATATATATCTGTCAGGTAAGTGGCATGAACAAAATGTTATTGTTATTATACAATTAAGTTTGTTCATACTTACCTGGCAGATATATATAATTAAAGTGCCCGCCCTCCTCCCCTCAGGAGACAGAGACATTAATAAAAACAAAAATATGAATAGAAAATGGGAATGGTTCCTGATATCCGCCTCCCAGCGGCGGGTTTAATGGGTACTACCACCTGGCCGTCCCCACATGCGTGTGCCGCGAGTTTTGTGAAATTTCTGTCTGGACTTAGTCATAAAAGAATACAGCGTATATATAATATCTGCCAGGTAAGTAATGAACAAACTTAATTGTATAATAACAATAAAATTTTTCCTAACTTTACAAACCTGAGGTCCTTTACATATAGTCCCATCTCATGCCACCCCTCACTCTGCATTTTTCCGTGGCCTAAAGCAAAAGTGATTCTTCACCTCCCAGTCGTGCGGCGCGTGAACTGTCGGACAAGCAGTTAACTACCGAACTCCCTTGTTCGAAGCTTACGACCGTTCCAGCTGCCACTAGTTACCTTCCTATTGTAAAAGGACCTCAGGTTTGTATAGTTAGGAAAAATGCAATTTTTGACAAATTGCCATACGTATTGTATTTTTGTTTCACCAATTAAATATCGAGTGAATAAAGCCTGGCCAGCGCGATGACAATGGATGGTCCGCGGTTGTTTACCCTAGCTAGGTAGGTCAAGGTTATCTGTTTACTTGCACTTTAAATTTGTTTTTAAGTATACTACCCTATACAGCCCTCCATGGGGATGATTCTCTCTCTGGCCAGCCCTTGTACATTTTCACAATAGGCTAAGGCATTTCTTATATTTTATACCTAGGCTAATTGCCTTTTAGTATTTTTGCATCAGTATCGTAGCATCTGCAGAATAGGAGAGTCTCTAGGTAGTTCTTTTTTAAATTGGCTTTCTCATTGTACCTATGATCTTCACTACAGGTGGTTTAGGTTACATTCTCTCTGAAAGGCCAACACAAAAATACCTACAGTACCCCTGACCCCCTATACTGTGCATTCGCTCCTCTAACTTTCTTATGGCTGAGCTTTGGTTTGCTTATTGAGTAGGTTAATAGCCTAGGGTTAGCTATTGTTAGGCTATTGTTGATCCAGTTGGTACACAGTTGGTACACTTTCAGCTGCAACCTGGATATACTACTAGTTACTGATATGACTATTATTTTTAGGCTTAGGTAAAGCTAAGGTTGTTCCGTTGAAGCACATCCTGTGTCACATCTCCGAGTTTAGGTAAGCCAATTGGCACATTATATTTTTTGTCAAGCATTATCAAGTTCTTCAGACAGCAAACGTATTGGTTGTTTTCAACAAGCTAGTACATATAACATACATATTAATATTTTTTTATCTATCCTGTTACTTGCAGCAACTTCTTGTGTCCTGTAACTTGTAAATACAATATATATAATTCCCCCATCATTTTGAAAATTCAGAAGTACATATAGGTAATACTGCACATTACTTGTTCTGCTGTGCACATTGCCTCATTGAAGTGGGTTCCAAGAGGGACAAACCCCCCCATCCCAGCCAAGTCAAAGTACAGTCCCCTAGGATAGGTTAGGTTAAGGGAAGCTAAGTTACTGAGCATTCCCATTGAAATATCTTTTCTGGGCTCAGCTCGTGTCGGCCTATGAAAGGATCCTTAATATCATTCTTTCTAGGTAAAATTAATCTAAAATTACCAGAGAAAACAAAAATTAAGAAAATGTCAGTAAAACTGACTCGCTCACTCTTAAAAAGAAGTGTCGGTATGGCAATAGGGGCGAGTGGGAACACTACCACGAGACATTCACCAATTAGAACTTCCAATCAAAATCCCCACAAGAGAGAGCTGATACCAACAGGTGATGCGGCCGCTACTACTACTACTAGAGGACGCCACGGACAACAGCGCCCCTAGCGGACATTCCTTAAATTTTTAGCGCCAGCCTTCGGACGCAATTCTCTTTGTGCTTCTGTTGCTATTTACGAGGAATTTTATCACCATTCATCATGGAAACCGTTCTAGCCATCGCAACGGCTAAGTTAAGTGCCTCATAAGTAATGTTTTTCTAATCTGTATTTTTTGTCTTCCGGGAACAGTATTTTCCTTCTAATAGGTCATATACGGTTTCCCGGTTGTCTCGTGGCGGCGCCATGCTGCCTCGTTAAGAATTAATTCCGGTCCTCCATACTGGGAACTTCTTATACTTATGGGCTTACTATTTTACGTTCATCGTTTTTTACATCGAGTTTTTAGCTAGGTTAGCCCCTTACCATTTCCTCTTAGTTTGGTATTTAGGGCTATTCTTTGTTCCAGCCCAGCATCCCAGGCTCTTGCTCTTCATACGGCTATCGCTGGCTCCTTCGAGTAGGCTTCTGTTCCTCGGAACAGTTTGCCTCCTCCTGGGTCTTCTTTTTCTTCTACTAAAAGTGTCTTTTCCATCTTTACGATGTAATTTATTTCTAGTTAGGGTGTTAGGCTAGCCTAGGTGCATGTCCCATGTATTGGTACAGCCTGGTTCACGTGGCCTTCCCACGGTTGTGTTGCTCGCGGCTTCGGCCACTTGCGGTTCACGTGTTCCATCGCACCTTCCCCTTCCCCTTCCCTCCCTACCAGGTATAGGGAGACGCTGGGGGGACCCCTTGGTTGTCATGTCAACCTCAGTTGCCTTCCTCCCCTCTCTCTCTGAGGTGGCCAGGGGTTCCTCCCAGCGGGGGGTATAGGGCGACCACTCATAGGGTACCGGGTCTCCGAGCGAGTAGTTGTTGAGACGGGGAGGAGTAGGCCACCCCCCCCCCCCTCTCTCTCTCCCGCCGTGTTACGCCGAGACCCTCCCCCCCCCTTCCCCAGTTGCTCAGCCACCTTCCCTTTCTATAACGAACGGAGCCTTCCGCCGCAGCCGGGGCACCTTTGGTTATAGATTACTGGCTCCGCCAGCGGGCGGGGTGGTCACTACTAGTGGTCGGTTGCTTGCCTACTATATCCTTACATCTCTCCCCCGCTACCGGAAGGGAGCTTGCTTCTTTACCCGGGCACTCTTCTAGTAGACGGGTGGAGAAAGGGGGTTGGAGAGAAAGAGAGAGGGGTTTGGAGAGAAAAGAAAGAAGGAAAGGGTTTGATATTATTGTTATTTTTAAGGATATACCCTAATTTTACGATGATTTGTTTAATTTTATTATTCATATGTTTACCATCCCCGCCATTATCCGTCGTGGTTTCCTTTTACCACCACTCCTGGTTGGATTCTATCTCTTGTCTCCGCCGCCAGCGGAGCAATAGTCTAGGACCCAACCATTTTCTACCACACGTATTATGGCGGGGCTCTGGTTTAATCTAACTTTCTCGCTCCGGCACCAGCGGAGCAACTGTTAGGCTGTAAGTGTTCTCCTGATACTTATGTATCTTTCCACTTACAGGCTACCAACTGTCAGGTCCTGGGATGCAACGCGACGTTGTACGACCCCTGCGGCCACGATGAGTGCAGGTCTCACGCTCCATGTGCCACGCCATACAACGAATATGACGTCTGGCAAACCCAGGAAGCCTGCGCCATCTGCTACGACCTAGTCAGTCAGCTGGTGGAGGGGGTAAGTCGATCATAGACTTCTTGATCATTTTACTAACAACTCTTAGACATAAGTTTGTTAACCCCGTTCCGCCATTAGAAGCTCATCTCACCTTTTCTTTCAGGCTACTGGTGTGAGGGAGGTCGCCCTTGCTACCCTGAAAGCGTGGGTAGGCGGCTTCGGGAAGAACGCCGCCAAAGGCCAGCCTTACATCCTAGACAAGAAGCTGGCCGTCCAGATCTTCCCCGCGGGCAAGTCAACAGGGTATGTTGACCCCTTGTCCGCAGCCCCTCTCATAGCCTCCATCCAGCAAGAAATGCAGCAATCTTTCGGGGTCGTAGCCACACAGGAGTCGGTCCCGGACGTCGCTACCCTGGACCTCAACATTGAGCCTATGGCGGTAGGGGCAGAGGATTTGTTGGTTGAGGTAGGTGTGTCGGGCGCCCAAGGTCTTTCCTTGGGCGCTTCTGGATCTCCTGTCCCTTCTTCAAGCGCTTATTTCCAAGGCTTTGTGGATCTGAGATCCCTACCCGCTCTCCCGCTCTCTCTGTACCCCCAAAGGTGAAGGGACAGAGAGAACCGAAGACTCTAGTTAAGACGACTTCTAAGAAGTCATCTTCGTCTTCTTCGGCTAAGAAGTCTTCGACTTCTTACGCTGACGCGGTGAAGGCCAAGCCGAGCTCTTCTTACTCAAAGAGCTCTAGAAGCAAGTCTTCTAAGGAAAAGGCTCGCGCTCCCGCCGAGCCAATGCCTTCTCCAGCCTCCACCGCATCCACTCCGGTAACGCCGGTGGGAGGAGCGGGACCCAGCACCTTTGATCCCACTGCTTTCTCAGCAGTGGTGATGCAACAGGTGGGCGAGATGGTCGGCTCTCAAGTCTCTCCGCCCTGGGGACGAAATTTGAGCAGATGTTCGCACAACTGTCGAGCACTCTGTCTCAATCGGCCAGTCCATCCAATACTCTCTAACAGAGTTAGAGAGAATGAGGACCGAGTAGCTGGGCTCTCTCAGGTCCCTCCCCCTTCCAGTCTCCCCAGTGACAAGTGCTGGTATTTTCTCCAGCTGCCGCCATACGATTCACTACCAGCTTTCTCTATGGAGAACCCATGGAGAGTATGCTTACGCTCCGTTTAAGGATGGTATGATCTCTATCCCGGAGTGTGGAACTCGAAGGATTGAGGACTTCGAGTTTTACCCTCCGGGTTTGACGCAGCCTTTCATCGGCTATGCTAGGCTGACTGTAGCGGCTCTTACTAGGGAAGACAAGATCTCTAGGGAGAATGTGCTCTACAGTAGGGGATCATGCCCAACGTGAATGGGTTCACTGCCTTGAGGACTGGGAGTGCACAAACACCAAGCTCCAGGCTATAAGAGTCCTTCACTATTTTTGCGACGGAAGAGGAGGCTTCTCTTCCGTTCGCTACAAAAATAGTAGAGACGACTCTTCAGGCAGTCCTCAAGGATGAGCCCATGCCACAGCTAAGGGAGGCGGAGTCTACTTCTCCGCTCTTCCCAGCTTTTGGAGAATTGTGGGAGAACCTTGCCAGCCACGTTCACGCTTGTAAGCTCAAACCGGACTGCGCCATGGACCAGTTCGGCGAAAAGCTCCCAAGGCTGCCTGATTCCTTGATTCAGGCGGAGTTCGACGCGCGAACTAGGTTTGGCAGGTCCCTCATTCACTGATCATAACGGAGATGGCTGCTCTCTCGTATGGCACGGAACCTCTGTTTAAGATCTTGGCCAAATCCCAGCTTCAGACGGTTCAGACGGATGCTTTCGACTTCTTCCAAGCTAGGAGGAATTGCCGAAAGCACGTGCTGCAGGAGTGCACTATTAGGCACGAGCCTAATAGACTCCTGGCTTCTAGCATGTGGGGAGCGGATCTCTTCCCAGAGTCCGCTGTAAATGAAGTACACCACGAGGCTGCTAGCTCAACCAGAGCCTTAGAGCTAGGTGGGGTATTCATCCAAGAGGAAGCAAGAATCCGTCCCCACTGCTGGTAAGAAACCAAAGAAGTCTGGTAAAAGGTTCCAGCCTTACCAGAAACACCAGCAACAGCAGCAATTTGTTCAGGCCGTCCCGGTTACCCAACAGGGACAACCTGCTACTTCCAAACAGAACCAGCCCATCCTCCTGCTGTCTCCTCAATCACAACCTTCGACCTCCTACGCACTCTCGCCGGCCTTCAACCCTACGTATGAAGGTCAGGGCTACCCTCTCTTTAACAGACAATCGAGAGGTAGGGCGAGAGGCAACTTTCGCCAGCGTGGCGCAGGAAGGGCGACAAGGAGCAAGCAGTTCAGAGGAGGGCGTGGTGGTCAACCCGCCCATCAACAATGAGGCTCCCCAGGTAGGAGGGAGGCTGTTCCTCTTCCGTCACAGGTGGGGGTTCAGCAATTGGGCACAGAGCATAGTGTCCAAAGGATTGGGTTGGAGTTGGATCAAAGATCCTCCTCCAATCAAATCATCCCGCCAAATACCATAAAAGGAATTGACAGATTACGCGGAGGAACTCCTTCAGAAAGGAGCTATTGCGAGAGTCAAGCATCTAAAATTTCAAGGTCGCTTATTCAGCGTGCCAAAGAAAGGCTCAACAAAAAGAAGGGTAATCTTAGACTTGTCAAAGCTAAACTCTTTCATTCGTTGCGACAAGTTCAAGATGCTTACCCTCTCGCAAGTAAGGACCTTACTTCCGCGTGAGCCGTCACATGCTCCATCGATCTTACAGACGCATACTATCATATCCCTATAGCCAGACACTTCCGCCCATTCCTAGGATTCAGGCTAGGAAATCAGACATTCTCATTCAAAGTGATGCCCTTCGGTCTGAATGTAGCCCCCAGGGTATTCACGAAAATAGCAGAAGTGGTTGTGCAGCAATTGAGAACTCAGGGAATCATGGTAGCAGCATACCTCAACGATTGGTTGATCTGGGCACCAACTGTCGAGGAATGTCTCAAAGCCACCAAAAAGGTAGTTCACTTTCTGGAACATCTGGGGTTCCAGATAAACAAAACAAAATCCAGACTTACCCCGGAGTCTCGTTTTCAGTGGCTGGGAATCCAATGGGATTTGTCTTCCCACAATCTGTCAATTCCAGTGGCCAAACGGAAGGAAATAGCAAAGTCTGTCAGGCAATTTCTCAAATGCAAACAAACTTCAAGGAGAAACCAGGAAAGAATCCTAGGGTCCCTTCAGTTTGCTTCGGTAACAGATATCCTCCTGAAAGCAAGGCTAAAAGATATAAATCGAGGGTGGCGATCGAGAGCCAAACGCAAATCTCGAGACAAGTTGTCAGTAATTCCACAGATCCTTCGCAGCCAACTCCGTCCATGGTCAAAAGTAAAGAACTTAGCCAAGCGGGTACCCCTTCAATATCCCCTTCCAGTGTTAACCATTCACACGGATGCCTCCCTGTCCGGGTGGGGGGGATATTCTCAGTTCAAACAGGTTCAGGGGACTGAGTCAGTTCAATTTCGCCAGCTCCACATAAACGTTCTGGAAGCAATGGCAGTATTTCTTACCATTGAACGAGAACTAGGCTTCCCCGAAAAAGTTCTCATCTAAGGCTTAGTTTTGGCGACCAGTGCAGTGGTAGTTCATTGCATCAACAGAGGAGGGTCCAAATCCAAGCATGTGAACCATGTCATGATAGCCATCTTTGCCTTAGCAAACAAACACAAATGGCATCTGTCCGCCACTCACCTGGCTGGCCCGGGGGTAAGAAAATGATTGATAGCAGACGCTTTGTCCCGGTCAGTTCCTCTGGAATCAGAATGGTCCCTAGACGACGGGTCATTCCAGTGGATATGCCGGAGAGTCCCAGGTCTCCAAGTAGATCTCTTCGCCTCATAAGCGAACCACAAGCTCCCTTGCTATGTGGCCCCCAACCTGGACCCTCTGGCTTATGCCACGGACGCCCTGTCGTTAGATTGGGATCAGTGGAGAAAAATTTATGTTTTTCCTCCAGTGAATCTTCTCTTGAAAGTCTTAAGCAAGCTGAGGACTTCAAGGGAATAGTAGCTCTGATTGCACCGGACTGGCCCAAGAGCAACTGGTATCCTCTTCTTCTGGAATTGGGTCTCCGACCTCAACGGATTCCCAATCCCAAGCGGTCACAATCAGTACAAATGAGGACTGTGTTCGCTTCCTCAGGAATTCTTCAGACCCTAAACTTTATGGACTTCATGAAGTTTGCGGCTAATAAAGATGCTAATATTGATCCACAAAATATTCTCTTCCTAGAATCAGATAAGAGAGAGTCAACTATTAGACCAATTATGACTCAGCTGTTAAAAAAATTAGCATCCTTCCTGAAAGAATCAAACACTACAACCATGACAGTTAATCTAGCTATATCCTTTTTCAGATCCTTGTTTGAAAAAGGTTTAGCAGCTAGCCATATTACTACTCATAAATCGGCTTTGAAGAAGATCTTTCAGTTAGGTTTTCAGATAGATCTGACTGAATCTTATTTCACGTCTATTCCTAAAGCCTGTGCTAGACTTAGACCTTCTCAAAGGCCTACTGCAGTTTCATGGTTCTTAAATGATGTCCTCAAACTAGCTTCAGACACTGACAACTCGTCCTGTACATCATAAAATAATGCTTCTTAGAAAGACATTATTCTTATTAAGCCTAGCTTCAGGAGCTAGAATTTCAGAACTGTCGGCTCTATCCAGAGATGCGGGTCATGTGGAATTCCTCCCCTCAGGAGAAGTTCTGCTCGCTCCGGATCGTAGTTTTTTTTGGCTAAAAATGAGGATCCTCTTGCAAGGTGGGCCCCTTGGAAAGTCATCCCACTTCCGCAAGACCCTTCTCTTTGCCCAGTATCAACTTTAAGAGCCTTTCTATCTCGTACATCCTCAAGATCCTCAGGTCCTCTCTCATGAGAGAGAAAGGTGGTACTTTGTCAGTAAAAGGTATTAGACAACAATCCTTTACTTCATTAAACAAGCCAATCCTGATTCATTTCCAAAAGCACATGACATCAGGGGAGTAGCCACCTCAATTAATTACTTTCAACATATGAACTTTGAGGATCTTAAAAAGTATACTGGATGGAAATCTCCGACAGTCTTTAAACGTCATTATCTAAAGTCCTTGGAATCTTTAAAATTTTCAGCAGTAGCAGCGGGAAACATTGTTTGCTCCTGATACTTGTATGTAGTTTGTCGTAACAGATTCCAGGTCTCCTTTCTACCTACCTCATCCAACATGCCTCACCCTATCGCCATGCTACTCGGATATCCTAGCCTTAGCCGCGGAAATCATATTAGTGGATTGTCCCTTATTTTTTTGCTAGGGACATCCACACCTTGTACTGATAAGTACTTCAGTGTACCTACTCTTATTTTTATGCTAGGGTAGGACATGTGTTTGTATATTTTGTAATAAGTTATCTAAGTAAATCTATTTTGTTAAATTACACTGCATTATTATAATTTACTGTGTTTATTGTAATTTTAAGTACTTTACATTACTAACTTTCATTTATGTTACTGTTTAGAATAAGTTAGACTTAAGTACTTAGTTACTATCTGTAATTGATTTACTTATATTATATCCCTCATTTTACAACTGCTTTTCATTTGTCCTTTTTTCCCATCTTGTCTGTTTCTCTGGTACTCTTTCATAGGCCGACACGAGCTGAGCCCGGAAAAGATGATTTTGACGAAGGAAAAATCTATTTCTGGGGTGATTGGCTCGTGTCGCCCTATGAAACCCACCCTGTATGGTTTGCCACCCCTGCAGGACAAGATGTTTTTAAGATTAGATCCGCTAGGGGCGCTGTTGTCCGTGGCGTCCTTCAGTAGTAGTAGTAGCGGCCGCATCACCTGTTGGTATCAGCTCTCTCTTGTGGGGATTTTGATTGGAAGTTCTAATTGGTGAATGTCTCGTGATAGTGTTCCCACTCGCCCCTATTGCCATACCGACACTTCTTTTTAAGATGGTGAGCGAGTCAGTTTTTACTGACATTTCTTAATTTGTTTTCTCTGGTAATTTTAGATTAATTTTACCTAGAAAGAATGATATTAAGGATCCTTTCATAGGGCGACACGAGCCAATCACCCAGAAATAGATTTTTCCTTCGTCAAAATCCCTTTTATAGTATGCTTTAAAGCAGGCTGCTAAGCATGGAAATAATGTGAGTAACTACTTTCCTTTTTATTATGTGGATTGGCTTATGATAAAGAATTTGGCTGCTTATTATTTAGTCTCACTTGAAAAAAATAAGATTGGGTAAGAAAACTCACTGTTTTTATGGTAGATATTGATTTTAACACATATGGAGTGGTATGAAGACAGGGATAAAGTATGTATTAAAAATACTATTTGTTTGTGCCGACTTGATAAATTTTTTATTGCTTCCTTATATTAATACCTAACTGTTAGTTGCTGACTTCCAGAAAAGCTTTTCAGATTATTAACTCAATTATGGCAATACAAAGTACTTTTATGAGTTAAGTTATATTTTTATTTTTATAGGTAACAAAGGAGGAATTTGATAAGAGTGCTCGAGAACTGCTGGCATTAGATTCTGTGCATTTTCATAATGAATTTTTGCTGGCTATCTTAAGTAAATGTCAACTCTTCACATTGTCAACATCATCTTTGTCCTCATCATCGTCAGCAACGTCTCGAATTGAATCTCATCACCGGCATGATGAACAGGTTAGTTTTTACTTTTAATTATCACCTAAATGCATAGTTACTTTTGAAACATTAAAATCATGCAAATCTTTTTATAAAGTGCTTTGTATTGATATTCGTTAATTTTTATGAATTACAAAAAATACTTCCTTTCTATGTTGCCTTCAGTTTGGCAACACGTCTGTATGTTGTTAAGGGCTGTTTAGAAGGATACAGCCTTCTCCATTACAATTCCTTTGTATTTATCCATTTTGTTTTTATCAGGATTTGATTGCCTAATCAAGATTTTTTTGTGAGTTTTGGAGGAGGGTATTATTAGGTTTTTATGATGGTGTTGTTACCAGGGCCTCTCAAAATTTGCAGTTGCCTTATAGTAAGGACTGTAATTTTTTTTTATTTGTTCATCAGTGTCTTTTATCCACAAATTTTGTATTTTTTAGGATAACTTGTGTTCAAATTTGGTTCTGCATATTTTTCTCTGGAATTGTGTTCAAGTCAATTTGTTTCTAACATCAAACCATACACATTTTGACCTTGGGTTAATGCCACATGGTAAAGTTCAAGGTAGAAAGTAATTTTTCCTGATAGCTTTGTTTTCACTCTTGGTATTGTGCTCAAGTTTTCTCATGTCCCAACATTAGGGTAGACTCCATAATTACACAGATTAAAAAAAAAAACTTATTGCAGTGTCTTACCGAACAATTATACAGCTGTAGGTTCCCTTACAAATGGCAGACAATAGATTCAAAAATTGCGCGGTGGCGCCGGCATCGCTGATGTAGGTGACGTCATCTCCCTCCACTCGAGGGAGCTACAGGTACAACTGCCCAGGTAACATCAATTCGTTCTCTGCCGGCTTCTGGTGAACATCGGTGGTCGGTGCAGACTTTTTTCTTCATTTGTTGGGAAGTATTACCTCTCCAATATCGGTGAAGTATTCAACTCCGTGTTTGTAGGATTGAAGCGGAATTTCTTTTCTGCAGTTTTGTGGTCTTACCATCATGTCGGACTCTAGTCCTTCAATAGTAGTTAGGTTTTGCGCCGGAGGGTGCAAAACTAGGTTAGTTAAATTAATTGATGATTCGCACACTAAGTGCATTAAATTTAGAGAATCTACTTGTGATGAATGCAAGGATTGGAGTGAACAGCAGTGGAAAGTTTTTGTTTCTCACTTGAGGAAGATACGTAATTAAGGATAGAAAGAGGAAGGCGGCTCTCAGAGCTGAAAGTAAGACTAGTTTAGCTTCTTCTGCTTCTTCTATCGAAGCACCTGCTCCTATTCCTTCTCCTTCTCTTCTTATTATGTCTCCGATCTTGAGTCCTCCTTCTCCCGCTCCTGTAACTCCCTGCAAACTTCCCATGGAGTTTCTCCTGACACCATTGCCAGCCTCGAGTCTAAATTTGGAAAGAAATTTTATGTATTCGCTAATACGGTTATGTAGTTAGGTTTATCTGTAAAGTCTTTCATAGAAAAGATTTCTAGTGAAGTGAAAAGTGTCAGTGCAGTGCAATCTGAGGGGGTGGCTGTTTGTCCCGATAGTTCTCCTAGACGAAGGTACCTGTCCCGCTCCCCCGCCTAGGGGAGAAGACATACCGGAGGTCCAAGGGAGACTGTCGTGGTTTGCCCACAGACAGTCGCTTCCTCCGTCAATTCTGTGGTGCAACAGCAGGATTCGACTAAATACCATTGGAAAGGTGTGTCGTTCGGTATCCAGTTATCAACAGAGTCGAGTGATTCGTCGCCGGTTAGACGTCGTAAGTGGCGTGATTCTTCAGCCTCACGTCCGTTGAAGAGACGTTCGACTGAAGAGGTGTTCTCTCCTCCCCCTGTGAAGAGGAACAGAGAAGAAGATATCTCTCGCCCGTTGTGTAGCGTAGCTACATGGACTTCGCCTCTTATTCTTACGACAGCAACTGCCGCCTTCGACTCGATTGTGGAGCGACCGATTCTGAGTTTGTCGAGATCTTTGACTCATCAAGCTGTCGAAAGTTTACCTTCGACTTTGCATGCGACAGATAATTCGACTGGCGCTAGACCTCCGTTGTCGATCGTGTCGAAGTCCACGACCCCAGTTGCCACGATTTCAACTCAAGAAGACGAGAATCTAGTTCCTTTACGTCGGCAGTTGCAAGAGCTGATGAACTGGATGAAAGAAAGCAAACAATGTACGAAGAACAATGAGTCGAATCAAGAACCATCTCTATCGCCTATCTATTCGGATGACGAGGAGGACTTAGAAGCGGACTCTATCCCTCTCTTGTGCTATTCGAAACTTTTATGCTACCTTCTGGACATGCACCCGAATTACTTCGTAGCAGCCGCTCCCAGGTCGCCTGCTTCCATCTTCCTGATGAGAAGGAAGAATTTCGATCCTTCTCCCGAAGCTCGTACTTTCCAAGGCTGCTAAACATTCGCTTCATGGCATAGAAGACTGGTTGAAGTTCAAGAGATAGCCCGGGAAAGCAACTTTCGCCTATCCTCCGTCGAAACTTGTTAAGAAGAGGTATAGGTTCTACGCAACCGGAGAAGCCCTCTCTACGGAAGTGTCTGTCTCTGGCCTGGTGGATGCAAATATGAGGTCTGCGTTTGCAGCAGCTAAGATATTCTTTACATCGCCCAAGTTGGACTATTTGGTAAAGAATATTTTCAAGATTTTAGAGATTATGAGCTTCTTGGATTGCCCTACTCTCCAGGAGGACCTGGCATCAGACTGGCTTGGGGTTTTGTCATGTGCCGACAAATCAGTTCGGGATGGTTGCGATGAGCTGGCATCTCTCTGTGCATTCGGGACTCTCAAGAAAAGACAGCTCTGGTGTCCTTTTGTTTCGAGAGGAGTCGCTTCGCCTCAGAAGTCTGCCCTTTTGTTTTCTCGTCTCGACAAGGATCATCTGTTTCCCGAAGAAACAGTGGCCAAGATACTTTCCGCACTGGAAAAGAAATCTACTAATGACTTGCTTGCTCAGTCTTCTAAGCGGGTTAAACCCTCTACCACCTCGAAATCATCCTTGCAGAAGAAACCCTTTCGAGGGGGTAGGTCTAGACCGTTCGTCAGGCCTCGATCGAATTTACGACACCTAACCAAGTCCTCGACCAAACCCAACATGACATCATCCAAGTGATCCTTCAATCCTTCATGCTCCGGTAGGGGGCAGATTGAGCCTCTTTTGGGAGGAATGGAGTCGCAGAGGGGCAGAGCCCTGGGTGACCCAAGTTCTCCGGTTCGGTTACTCCATTCCTTTCAAAGACACTCCGCCTCTATCCAATGTTCCCATCACATTACCCGCCTACTCTCCAGGCTCGGAGAAGTTTGTAGCCTTAACCTGAGAAATAGAGACTCTCGTGCAGAAGGCTGTCATAGATTAGATAAGTGACAGACCATCCCCGGGGCTTTACAACTGTCTATTCGCAGTCCCCAAGTCATCGGGGAGCTGGAGGCCCGTACTGGATGTAAGCACACTGGATTTGTTCGTTCAGAAGACCAAATTCAATATGGAAACGACTCGTTCAGTGTTGGATTCCCTTCGTCAAAGGGACTGGATGGTATCCCTGGATATGCAGGACGCATACTTCGACATCCTAATTCACCAGGACTCTAGGAAATACCTTCGGTTTGTGTTCATGGGCAAGAACTACCAGTTTCGAGCTCTTTGCTTCGGCCTCTCGACAGCACCGCAAGTATTTATGCGAGCGTTGACTCCTCTGGGAAAGTGGTTACACCTCTTGGGTATCAGAGTGTCACTCTACCTAGACGACTGGCTTCTCCGCTCCTCTTTGGAAAGTCAGTGCATGAAGGATCTCAAGAGGACTCTTTCATTAACTCACTCGTTAGGTCTTCTTATAAACGAGGAGAAATCTCGGCTAATTCCGACTCAGAACATTCTCTATTTGGGGATGAATATGAACTCTCGAGTTTTTTTGGTTTTTCTTTCACCAAAGAGAGTCCAGTCGTGTCTGGAAGTAGTACAGGACTTCCTGGACTGCAAGTCCTGTTCCGCCAACCATTGGACCAGTCTGTTAGGAACACTAGCTTTGGTGGAACAGTTTGTCAAACTCGGAAGGCTACACATGAGGCCCCTACAATTCTTCCTGAAGGCTTCATGGTGCAGAAAGACTTGACCGGACTCAACAGTATTCTCAATTTCAGACGAAATCCAGGAGGACTTAGCGTGGTGGGTTTCAAAACCAAGACTGGTAGAGGGTCTTTCACTTCATCCGCTCCACCCAACCCTTCAGTTCTTTTCAGACGCCTCTGAAGCAGGTTGGGGAACCCTGTTGGGGAAGAACGAAACGTCAGGGGAATGGTCGGAAACGCAGCGCTCTCTTCATATCAACGTGAGGGAGCTATTAGCAGTGTTCCTGGGACTTCAGTCATTCTCTCATCTCGTGACGGGACAGGTGGTAGCAGTTCACGGAAACAACTCCACAGCACTTTCCTTCATCAGGAAACAAGGGGGAAAGCGCTCCTTCACCCTCTACAACCTTGCAAAAGATCTGCTTCTGTGGGCAGAAAAATTTCAAGTTACGCTGATCCCTCGATTTGTTCAAGGGAAAATGAACGTGTTGGCGGACGGACTAAGTCGCCGTCATCAAGTACTGCCGTTAGAATGGACTCTCGATGCGAAGGTCTGCCTAGACCTATGGAAACTTTGGGGAAAGCCGATGATAGACCTCTTAGCAACCTCGAGGAACAACCGCCTTCCGCTGTTTTGCTCTCCAGTCCTGGACCCTCTTGCATGGTCAGTCGATGCAATGTTACTAGACTGGTCGGGCCTGGAAGCGTGTGCCTTTCCCCCGTTTGGCTTAATAAGACAGGTGCTGAACAAGGTGTCATTCCATAAAAATGTTTCTCTGACACTAGTCACTCCATTCTGGCCAAGGAAAGAATGGTTCCCAGATCTCCTCGACTTGCTCGTAGACTTCCCCAGACCTCATCCGTTAAAGAGATGTCTACTCAGACAACCGCACTTCGAAAGATTCCACCAAGGATTATCTGCTCTGGCACTGACAGGATACAGACTATCAGGAGTCTCGTCAAAGCGAAAGGTTTTTTGAGACGAGCTGCAGAAGCTATCGCGAACTGCAGAAGAGATTCTTCTAACAGACTATACTAGTCTAAATGGGGAATGTTTCGAAAATGGTGTAGACAGACTAAAATCTCTTCTTCTGAAACATCCGTGAGCAAAATACGTAGCTGATTTCCTTCTTTTCTTAAGGGACATTAGCGTTTAGCGCCTTCGACTATTAGGGGATACAGAGCGATCGTGCTTCAGTTTTTAAACAGAGGACTAGACCTATCCACGAATAGTGATCTTTCCAATCTAATTAAATCGTTCGAGACTTCCAAATCGTCAAAGGGCTCGATAGTATGGAATCTCGATATAGTTCTTAAACGGCTTTCGGGTCCTCCCTTTGAACCGTTACTTTCTTCGTCTATGAGGAATCTCACCAAGAAGACGTTATTTTTAGTTGCATTGGCATCAGCTAGACGAGTTAGCGAGCTACACGCGATGGACAAAAAAGTGGGATTTTCTCAAGGCAACGCAGTTTGCTCCGTGGAGCTTAATTTTTTCGCGAAAAACGAAAACCCTTCTAATCCATGGCCATGTAACTTTTTTCTCAAGAACCTGACAGACTTGATAGGCCAGGAAGAAGAAGAACGTCTCTTATGTCCCATGCGGGCATTAAGATATTACCTCCGCAGAGCAGAGAAGATTAGAGGTCAGTCAAATCGTTTGTGGTGCTCTGTTAAAGATCCCTCTCGTCCCCTCTCAAAAAACGCTATTTCCTTTTTTCTGAGAGAGTTAATTGTCAAAGCACATTCTCAAGCTAACGACGCAGTGTTTCCTTTACTGAGAGTGAAAGTGCATGAAGTTTGAGTGGTAGCGACTTCCCTCGCTTTTTGACACAACTTGTCGCTATCCGCTATCCTCCAAAGTACCTTTTGGAGGTCTAAATCTGTGTTTGCTGCATATTATTTGAAAGAAATCGAGACAGTGTTTGAAGATTGTAAGTCTCTCGGTCCACTTTCGGTAGCTGGCATGGTGTTGGGAGAAACGACATAGGGAGTTGCTCCCTCTGTTAGCCTATGTTTCGCCTTGTACCAAGGTTGACGAGTTAAAGGGAAGTCTGGGGGTACAATTTACCTGGAGTACTCACCAGTCATTTTAGTGTTAGTTTTGGTGGGTAAAGGTTTTTTTTCTGTGTAGGTGAAAGTTTTTTCATGTTGGTTATTTCTGGTCTTAGCCCAGAGCAAGGGCAATATTTTGTTGTATCTTCGTTGAGTCAGCGGTGAACACCATGACTACAAGGATCTTCCACTCCATGTAGAGGCACCCATTGGTCATATTCCAAGCCTTCTACTATGTAAGATGAGCACCGACCAGAGGCAGTATTCTCCTGCAGTAGCTCTCTTACAAGGTAAGGTACAACAGGCACTAACAGTGCTTTTGGGTATATACTTTATTTTCAAGAATCATATGTTATTTTTGAAGTAAAACTTACATCCACAGTCCCCCATCCTTGCAATGGGTAATCAGCTGTATAATTGTTTGGTAAGACACTGCAATAAAAATGGAATTTTCATTATAAAATGAAATTTTATTGCATACTTACCGAACCATTATTAATCAAAGCCCTCCCTCCTCCCCACAGGTGGATGGCTGGGCAGAACGAATTGATGTTACCTGGGCAGTTGTAGCTGTAGCTCCCTCGAATGGAGGGAGATGACGTCACCTACATCAGCGATGGTGGCGCCACCGCAGAAGTTTTGAATCTATTGTCTGCCATTCGTAAGGGAACCTACAGCTGTATAATTGTTCGGTAAGTATGCAATAGAATTTCATTTTATAATGAAAATTCCATTTTTCCAGACAGCTCTGCTGTCATTCATGATGTTACCTTGTAATATGGCCACCTCCACATCCCCCTTTGCTTGGGTTTGCAGCATATGCTTTGGGAGTGCACTAATTTTGGTTATTCCATCATAAATCCTTTATGGAAGCACTTAATCATTTAGAGGATTATTGTCTGCTCTCTCTCCCATTATCTGGAACTTCACTTGTTGCAGCTAAGTGTTCGTTTCTCTTGGAGGGGCCCATCTGCTTTGTCTCTCCACAATTGCAGTTCAGATATGATTAATGAAGGGAGGGGTTCATGATAACAATGTTTTTACAATAAAACATTTTTTCAGCCATATTTATTTATAAATACCCTCTTACTGTGCATCTTTCCTCATATTGAGGATAACGGAGGAAAATTAGATATGTCATCTTGTGGTCTGATGGAATTGGCTGGCATATGTTTGTCAGGGTTTTCTGTGTTTTTCGCATTGGTGCTTTTGCACAGATTGAGAGTAATGATGAATAATTGGTAGAGAATTAGTGAATAGTTGGTATGGTATAAAAGTAGGTTTTATTGTAAAACATTATTATTTATTTCTGTCTGATTGTAAGTCACTTCATTTTTTTTCCAATTGGCACTGTTCTTTTTAAGGATTATACTTATATAATAGGTAAAGCTTGCTTAACACAATATCTGCTTAATGACAAAGGATAAAAAAAGATGAAAACAGTGTCAGCCAAGAAAAATTCTTTGTATATGAAAAATGAAGGGGTGAGAAAGGAATATTAAGCAAGTGATAGTAAATATGTATTTTCAAAAAGAGGTTGGTGGAAACTTCTGAAAGAAGGTGCACAAAAGGTATCCCTGTAGGGGAGTAATGCTGTCTGGAGTAATGCTGTCTGTGCACCTCTTTTGTGCACTGTAAGTTACTTAAGGTTCTTTGCTGTGTCCCTTTTTCCCCCAGCTGCAACTCCTTTCATTCCTTTTACTCTACCTCCATTCATATTCTTGTTCTTCCATCATCTTTCACCCTCTTCTAACAGTTGTTTAATAGCACAACTGTGAGGTTTTCTTCTTCTTTAACCTTATAAACCTTTTTACTCTCAATTTCCCTTTCAGCTCTGAATAACCTCATAGGTTCCAGCACATGGCCTGTGGTCTAAATTTTATATTCCATTCCATTCACAAAAAGTATCAGAATAAGTAGGTTATGTGACATAAGGAAATAGTTATTGAGAAAGAGAGATTCGGAGGTGGAACAAATATGTAAAAAGAAAAAATTGAAGAAAGCATAATACGAAAACTTCCAAAAGTTGTGGGGACTCAGTGATTCTTCTGACTAAAAAAGACATTCGGCAGCTATTTCTTAGGGACACTTCCATCAGTCTTGTTCATTATTTAAATATTTGAGGTGCCTGCCTTGAAAGAAAAATTCTAGTACATATGCCGGTTTATCTTTTAAGTAAGATTTCACACTTCTGCTGTAGCTTAATGAGTTCTTACAAACCTTTCTTGTGGACTTCATTTAGAGAAGAATTCCAGATAAAATTCCATTTAAACCTTCACAGCATCACTGTAAATACATAAATTGTGTCAAAATTGACCAAAGCTTGATTTTCTTTAGGTGTTACTATGTTCCAGACAAATTTAGACTTGAAAAATTATAATTAGTTAATATTAATTAATAGGCTAAAGTATTATATTTATTTAGTATTTGAATTTATATTTTGCATTATTTATAGACTGTTCATATACAGTAAGCAGCTTTGACTTTCATCCTTGTTAATAAAGACCAGTTGTCCCAAGTGTAACATGGTTGAAAGTCGGGGTCTCTCTGTAAGAGGTTTGTACTTAAGAAATAAGTTTGTTGTGTACCAGTAAATTAACTTTGGATTTTATTACAGCGCATAGATTCAGGTACAGGGAATGCTAGTGCTAGGGATCACGCATCTCTTAATTTGTATACATCACAGTCATCAGACCGCAAGAAGAGTAAACCAAAGAAGAAGGCTAAGACTTCTCCACTTATTCACGATGTAAGTATCCATATTGTTAAATGTCTTGACATTTAATGCTTTTCTATAAAAAGTTGTGCATAGAGAAAGTTTTGTGTTGAGGATGCATAAATACAAGTATAGCTTAATGTATGCCTTTATTTGTCAGTGCTAATTAGAAAAGAGGCTGATGCTGATCATAAGCATTTCAAAGCTACAGTATTATACATAATTTGATTGTTGCAGTAGTGGTTGTCCTCTTTCTGTAGTATTGGTTCCTACAAGGATATAAACCTTTATCGTTTGTGTGAAAATACCTATGACAACAGCTGGACAGGTCTTTGAAGCAAGATAGTTAAACATCTGTAGGTATGGGAATCACCAGTTTACCAGACTGTCACATAGCAACATGCTCACATTTTTTTTTTACTTTCTTCGAGAGCAGTTTTATTAACTAGTTTTTACTTTTGTATTGTTAAGAATAGTACATAACATGTTTTGGATGGAATCATGATAAGGCAAGACAAGAGGATTTAGATAAAAAGAACTGTTACGGCCTCTGAGAGAGGTCCGCTTCAGGTTCGATATGAAATAAATAAAAAAAAATATTTTCAACACCAACAGTTGAAACTGGGGATACGAATATAGAAAGAAACACTAACACAACAAAGGTTTTATTTACAAGCTTACTAATATAGGTAAATGCAGAATGGTATCTCCTATTTACATAGAAAGATAGAATCTTACACTGCATGAACTGGGGGAACAGTGAGGTAATTCAAATACTTGCCTGCTAGTTTTAGCGACTCGAAGCGATGGCTTCACAAAAGAAAAACGGTGATTGCAGACGTCCTCTTGACTCTGTATTGCAGAAAATAGTCTACTCTTGATACTTGAAAGGCAGGAACTCCCCAAAAACCTCTAGCAGGACATTTTCTTCTCTGAAGTCTGCTCACCGTCGATATAACTCGGTCGTCCACTCCTGAAGACGACTAGACCAGTATCCAACCAACTCTCGTGCAACTTTTCTTCTGATCCTTCGTCGGTTCCTTTTTTCTTATCCCTCTCGGATGATCTCTGCTGCTGCTGATCTCTCACTGATAATCTGATCTGCGGCTCTACTGAGGATATCTCTCTTTTACGATCTCTGCTGCTGCTGCTACGACCGTCGTATTTATACGGCACTCTGGGGGCGGAGCCTACGGCGAACGTCACAAGCTCCCGAGATTACTAGAAACTTCTTAGAAGACTCTCGACAGAATATTGCATCATATTTCGCTGCGTTTCTCCCGCCACTTAGGCGCGTGTTGCGCTCCACAACACGCCCGACGATTCCAGAACAGCTGCGAGAACCTCCTTGTTGCAGAACTTCTCGAAGAAGCGTTTTCCTTTCCTTTATCTTTCATTGCTATGAAGCAATTACCATCACAAGAACAAGTGTTAAGATTAGTCAGCTGAGAAATATTTGCATTTTATTCTTTGTGTTTATATGTCTTGTATCAAGTATGTTTAAATTATTTGTAGCTTATGATGCCATACCATCCCTTTTTTCTCTCATCATGTATGCTATTGAGACTAAAAGAATTGTTTAGAGTATAGTTACGTAGTGTGTTTTTCGTTGCTGGATATATAGTAAGTGGTGAACATTAATTGCGGCACACTCATAATATAAATGCATAAACACACACGTCATTTTATCAACAAAGCTTACAGGTTTGAATAGTAATTTATTACATCGTAGTGTTTATAAAAGTATTTTTGGGAGGTATTTTTGTACTAGTTTAATGAGAGAGAGATTGATTCTGACTTTTGACTTTTTTTTTTTTTCTTTACCCTGCTTTACACTAGACATGTTGCAGACAAAGTTATCCTGATATATTTGGTGGTGAAGTTGTTGCAGCATGTTTCCTTAAAAGTTTATTTTGTTTAAAATTGAAATTGTGTGTACAGTATATATTACAGATAATTGCTCTAGAGTTCTTGTTGATATAGCTCTTTCATGATTAACTATCATTTCTGGGTTCGACCTGTGTTCGCCGGTGAAAAGTCCCTGTAGCTCACTTTTCTAAGTATAAGTAGATTCTAATATACCAGAGAAAAAAGCTACCATGGTATGCTGAGGTTACTACCCCCAGCGCGAGCACCCCAAGGGGCGTCGATATAAAGTATAAGGGAGAGTGGAAGCCACTATTCACAGGTCTTCTGCCAATTAGAGGATTCCTTTCCAAAATCCCTCTCTTAGGACTCTTCCCTCCTCGCTCCCGCTACTACTACTACCCGACGCGCGCTATCTAGCATTCCTGTATTAGACATTGCTTTGAGTGCACGCGTTCTTTTCGTTGTCCCAGCAATTCTCTAATTTTGCGATGGCGTCTGCAGAACTTCCTCCTCCTTCGAACTTTGAGTATTCCAATTTATGTTTTCGTAACTTAGATGGTTGTGGGACTTCCCAATTGGCCTTCGGCCCCTTAGAAATGTATTGAGGGGTCGTCGGTTTGTCCGCCATTTCGAGAGCGATCATCAGAACGTGTGGAGCTCTGGCGCAATTTCTTTAAAAATTTAATAGATCAAAAATTATTCATTACAATCATCAAACGTATCTTATGTTACGTGTTTAATTATTATTCAACCAGATTTGGTTCATAGAGAGGCCTAACACGCTCTTGTCGTACTCTGGAGTCAAGGTCTGAGGGGTTTAAAGAAAGTTTTGATTAGTTCATAATTAGATCCCCCCGCCCCCCGCCCCCCAGTTTCTTAAGAGCGTGTTCGTGCTTATCTCGGGGTAAAATTAATATATTATGCATGTTGATCATTAGGCTACTAGTAGTCTATCGCATAATTATGGGACAGGATAGAGAAAGCTTCTTTCTCCCTCCCTGATGTGACTTTCCATGATTACTGTTAATACGAACTGAATAGATATAAATATACAGTAGATTTAATATTACTGAAGAGGTAGGTGCCCCTAGCCTATACCCTTACCTCTCCCCCCGTCCGCGCTACGGTGTTAATGGGGAGGATATCAAGGATAGAGAGTATCTCTCTTGTCATATCGTTGGACCTATCCTCCCTACCTAACCAGATCGAAAATTTTGAGTATGGAAAGTTTGGTTGAGTGCCCACCATCCACGCCAGGATGCCCTTGGAGGTTTATCTGGCCTACCTGACCGGATCCATAGTGATCTCGGAGAGTTAGGCTAGACCTATGCTGGATATTTTTTCTTACACCTTATGTTCCTCTTGCAATTCTTCCATGATACTTCATTATGGTATTACATATTATATTGTTTATTGTATATTATATAATTTATGATTTTGAGTACTCCATACAATTATCAGTGATGTATTTCATATTACGTGCTTGAATTTTAAAAACCGACCAAGTTTAGGATTGGTCAGAGGAAGGCCTAACGCGCTCAATGATGTTCCTTGGGGGGTTTTAAAGAAACATTGATTAGTTTATATTCTGGCCTCTGCCCCCCCCCCCCCCCCCCCCCCCCCCCGCCCCCCCCCCCCCCCCCCCCAGCTTCTCAAGATTGTGTTCGTGCCTATCTCTGCGTAATTTTAGCATAGTATAAAGTGTAAAATTGTTAGGCTACTAGTAGTCTATCGCATTTATCACGGGAGAGGAGAGAGTCCCCTCTCTCTCTATCCCGGTGTGAGATATGAATGAGTTATTGTTTAATACGAACCAAATAAAGGTTAAATTATGCACGTTGATTTCATATCACTGAGAGGTTGGTAGAGTTGCTTCCTTCCCTGGCTTAACTGACCAAGCCTAGGTTAGGCTTGGAAGGTAGGCTAAGTGTCTCTACCCCTGTACCCTTTATGCCTCTCCCCTGTCGGCGCTATGGTGCTAGAGGGGAGGATGTCAAGGATAGAGACCCTCTCTCTTATCACATTGTTGGACCTATCCTCCCTGCCGGTCTAGATCAAAGAATTTGAATTTAGTAGGTTTGGTCGAGGGCTACTGTCCACATCATGATGTCTTGGAGGAGATTTGGCCTACCTGTCCGGTTCTGTAATGATCTTGGAAGGTTAAGCTAGATCCATACTGGGTATTATCCTTTTTCCTCATTATTAATTGTATATATTATTCTTATATATTGTCTATTGTACTGCAGTACATTAAATGGTCTGGTTTGTGTATCATCTTGGCCTAGCCTCCTTTAGTACAACCTTTAGTAGTAGGCCACGTCCTCCCAGTTCAGAGTGATCACCGATCGGTCGCTGTACCAATCACGACGGGCCATAGGCCCAGTCGGCCTACTACCCCTGCAGTAGTAGGCTTCACAGCTTTCAATAGGTGACCATCTCTGATCAGGTTGGTGGCCAGACGATCACGACCGACCACCCCACATACCACACACACCCCCCCCCCCCCCCCCCTTCCCCCACTTCCTAGCTCGGCTTGCCGTATAACTTGCGGTGCTAGTAGTCTTATCGATGAAAGACCGCTCGAGTTTTCACTTAAAGGGGGAAGAGAGTAGTGGAAGTGGTGGGTTTACTGGTATTATACGTAATCCCTTCTGTCTCCGAGTGGATAGCTCCGCCGGCCTTATAGCGGTCTGGTACCACACCAGCTGGCGGACATCGCTCCTGATGGTGCATTTGCGCAGCTCCGCTGCTCAGTGGTCTCTCTCCCCAGTTGTCTGCCCCGGCTACGGGTTCAGGCTAGGAGCTATGCTCCCCTCAATAGAAGCGGGCAGGTTCAGATAGAGGAATTATGTTCCCCTGATCCGCCGCTTCAGCCCATTCTGCCGGCATTACTTATGACAATGAGATATGAGACTTTGAGTAGGCTAAGCTTTGGGGAAATTCCCTTCCGAAGGGATCCAAACCAGCTCCATCAGTGGCGACTGAGTCATCTCCGGCCCTTCGGCTGTCGACTTAGTTTGCTAAGTCGCCTGCTGCCAAAGATTCTCTCCCCCCTCCAAGGGGTCGAGAGCCAAGTCCGCCAGATCCAAGGCGACGGAGTTTGGATTCAACCATGAGACCCTCGCTAACCTTCTAATGTCGAAGGCTAGGGAAGCGGTTGATGAGAGGTTTGAATCGTTACGACTTGCCTCGGGCTCTGACACCTTAGGCCAGGCAATAACATCTCTGGCTGAGAGGATCAGGCCCCTGGACGATATGCTGACCGGATTTCTCCACTCTGGATCTCTGGCGATGGCCCTTGTCAGTGCTGGATGCGTCAAAACTACCGCCATTGGACAAGAACAACCCGTGGCGGATAGCTTTACATACCCCATTCTCGGATGGGAAGTTATCAATTGAAGGGTGCGGAACCCGTCCGTTGGAGGACTTTGAGCTCTCCCTGGAGGGTCTCCAAATTTCTTTTCCTGGATTTGTCAGACTAGCGGAACACGCGTTAGTCAGAATAGACAAGGTCCCAAAGGAGACAGGGATCTTCCCTAGGGACCAAGCCCAAGCTATTTGGGTTCGCACCCTCTCCGGCTGGGATCACGTCAACACTGAGTTGATGCCACACAAGGGTACCTACACCATGTTTGTGACCCCAGCCAACGTTCCGTCGCCCTGTACAGACAAGGTAGCGGAACTAACCCTACAAGCGGCAGCAGAGGACAAACCCCTACCAGTACTAAAGGAGACAGAGGCTACCTCTCTTCTCTTCCCCGCAGGTAGGGAGTTTTGGAACAACGCTCCTGCCATGTTTACAGCAGATAAACTTGACCCGGATTGCGCTTCCAATCTTATTTCCGAGAAGCTGCCTAAAAATTCCGGTCCATTTAATCGAGGCGGAATTTGAAGCATTTAATCAAGGCGGAATTTGAAGCAAGATCAATTCTAGGAAGATCTATCAGCTCCGTCAATACAGTGAGTTGGTAGCCTCCACTTACCGTTGACAAACAGGTGTTCCGGGTCCTGACGAAAGGTCTACTACAGACTTTCCAGTCGGACCTCTATGACTTTGCGATGGCAAGACGAGCTTGTAAGAAATATGTCCTGGCGGGTGCTCGATAAGGCACGAACCTAATAGGCTGATAGAATCCTCAATATGGGAGAAAACCTGTTCCCGGAAGAAGAGGTTAACCCTCTTACGCCAAAGCGGTAAAAAAAAAAATTGTCTCCCGTGTGCCGGAGGTGTTTCAGAGTTAGCGCGGAAGTGGAAAAAAATATTTTTTTCAAAAAATCACGGCGCGCTTAGTTTTCAAGATTAAGAGTCTTTTTTGGCTCCTTTTTTGTCATTGGCTGAAGTTTAGTATGCAACCATCAGAAATGAAAAAAATTATCATTATATATATAAATAATGCGATATATGATAGCGCAAAAACAAAATTTCATATATAATTGTATTCAAATCGCGCTGTGCGCAAAACGGTTAAAGCTAACAAGTTACATTTTTTTTCATTGTAATGTACACTAAATTACAATCATTTTGGTATATAACACATTGTAAAACGATAAAAGCAACACAGAGAAAATATTATCACAAAATAATGCATGAATTCGTAACGCGCGGACGTAAACAAATACTTTTTTTTCAAAATTCACCATAAATCTAAATATTGTCCTAGATACTTCCAATTTTTTTCAAAATGAAGACAAATGATTGAATATTACTATACTGTAAGAGTATTAGCTTACAATTGCAGTTTTCGACCATATCTGACGAGTAAAAGTTGAACGAATGTCGAATTTTTTATATATATTATTTATATGCAATTATTTCAAAAATAAGAAAAGCTACAACCTTAAAATATTTTTCGTTTTATTCTACATGAAATTGCGCACATTTTCATATAAAAAACTCTATGAAATGCCCAATATGAAACGGAGCAAATATTCCGAGAATGGTAGTACGCATTTCGTAGATTTGTGGCGGAGAATCCGCGCGCGGAGGGAAGGAAAGATTTTTTTTAAAATTCACCATAAATCTAAATATTTTGCTAGAGACTTCAAATTTGTTTCAAGATGAAGATAAATGACTGAATATTACTACACTGTAAGAGTTTTAGCTTACAATTGCGTTTTTCGACCATTTCGGTAGAGTCAAGTTGACCGAACGTGGTTTTTTTTCTATTTATCGTGATTTATATGCAAATATTTCAAAAATGAGAAAAGCTATAACCTCAATTATTTTTCGTTGTATTCTAAATGAAAATGCACACATTTTCATATATAAAACTTTATGTAACGGCTGAATTTAAAATGCGGACGTAAAGAAAATGTTATTTTTTTTCATAAATTCACCATAAATCGAAATATTGTGCTAGAGACTTCCAATTTGTTGCAAAATGAAGGTAAATGCTTGAATATTACTAGAATATAAGCGTTTAGCTTACAATTGCGTTTTTCGACCATTTCGTAGAGTCAAAGTTGACCAAAGGTTGAAATTTTGGCAATTATCGTTATTTATATGAAAATATCTCAAAACTTCTAAAAGCTACAACCATGGGTTGTTTTTAGTTGTATTGTGCATGAAATTGCGCACATTTCCATATATAAAACTTTATATAACGACTAATTCTAAATGGTGTGCAAACATTACCACAATCGCATCTGTATGATTTTTTTTCGGAAGAGTTACCGCGCGGATGTAATGAAAAAGTTTTTTCATAAATTCACCATAAAATCGAAGTATTGTGCTAGAGACTTCCAATTAGTTGCAGAATAAGGTAAATGATTGAATATTACTAAAATATAAGAGTTTTAGCTTACAATTGCGTTTTTCGACCATTTTGGTAGAGTCAAAGTTGACCGAGGTTGAAATTTTGGCAATTATCGTTATTTATATGAAAATATCTCAAAACTGATAAAAGCTACAATCATGAGTATTTTATTGTTGTATTGTAAATAAAAATGCGCACATTTTCTTAATATATAATACTTCATGTAACGGCTAATTTTAAACGGTACAAAAATTATGTCAAAGTGACGAAATAATTTCCGAGATGTGTCACAGATACTTTTTAGTGCGGCAAGAAAGAAATTCGCGCTTGCGCGCCTGGCGTAACGATTGTAAACAAAACAACACCACCCTTGATCCCGTGAACTCCCAGCATCCCCCAAGGCGTGTGATTCAAAAGTTTTAGGCTGGTAGGCTATAAGTATTTTTTTCCGCGAATTTAAAAAACCAAAAAAAAACTTGTAAGTCGATGTAAAAATACGTCCAGTTGGCACACGGGAGACAAAAAATGTCGACATAAAATACGTCCAGTCGGCATAAGAGGGTTAGCAACGTCTCTCGAGAAAGGGACAGAGCCAACCAGAGCCTCCGGGTCCGTTGGGGACTCCCCTTCAAATGGAAATTTTGAGACCCCGGACAACAAACCAGACCCAAGAAGAGGCCAAGCAGATTCAATCCTTACCAGGCCTCCCGTCCTCTAACGGTGGTACAAGCGGTCTTGGTTTTACAAGTCGGTAAGCCTTCGACATCTGAGGCTCATCCGCAGCAACAGTTTGTTTACGACAAACTCCGCCAGCCCACCCGCCTTCAACCTCCACAGCTATAATGACCTCCCCATCCTTTAACCCCGCCTATGAAGCAATGGATCTGTTTCGCAGCCACAACAGGCATGCGAGAAGTAGCAGGGCCAGAGGTGGCTCCCGGCTACGAGGCGGACCAAGGCTAGAGGCTTCCAAGGAAGTAGAGGTAACAGACCTGCAACCAGTCAGTGAGAGCCCGCAGGTAGGAGGGAGATTATCTCTTCCGGGAACATTGGATCTTCAGTCCATGGGCCCAAAGTATAGTCTCAAAAGGTTTGAGGTGGAAATGGGAGAAAGGGCCCATCCACCAATCAAATTTTATCAGATACCAACAGCGGACCTTATAGACTATACCAAAGATCTCCTGCAGAAGAAGGCCATAAAAAGAGTGAAACGACTAAAGTTTCAAGGACGTCTGCTCATTGTCCCAAAGAAGGACTCTGACAAAAGAAGAGTGATTCTGGACTTGTCCCGTCTCAACTCATACATTCATTGAAACAAGTTCCGCATGTTGACAGTCTTCCAGGTGCGGACCTTACTTCCCAGTGGGGCCGTCACCACCTCTATAGATCTTACAGACGCTTATTATCATGTTCCAATAGCAAGGAACTTCTCTCCGTACCTAGGCTTCAGGCTAGGAAACAAGGCTTACTCATTCAGAGTCATGCCTTTCGGGCTCAACATCACGCCCAAGATATTCACAAAACTAGGAGAGACGATAGTTCAAGAACTAAGAACTCAAGAGGTTATGTTACTAGCCTACCTAGACGACTGGCTCATTTTGGCAGCCAGCGTCGAAGAGTGCCGTTAAATCAACAGCCAGAGTGATAAAATTCTTGAAATTTCTGGGCTTCCAGATAAACGGAAAAATCTCGGCTTGTTCCGGCTTCCGCCTTCAAAGGCTGGGGATCCAATGGGACCTAATGAGACACAAGCTATCTCTTCCACCCAAGAAGGCCAAGGAGATAGCAGCGGCTACGAAACAGTTCCTCAAGAACAAGAAGGTGTCTCGGCGTACCCAAGAGAGAATCCTAGGTTCGCTGCAGTTCTCGTCGGCAACAGACGTCTTATTAAAAGCCAGATTGAAGGACATCAATCGAGTCTGTGGAGAGAGAGCAATATCAATCTCAGAGACAAGATCTCAATAATTCCACCTATTCTAACAAGCGGCTTCGTCCATGGACGAAACGTTGGAACCTGGAAAATGACTGGCTCTGGCCAGGAACAATCAGGTGAGAGTAGTCTCGGCCAGCCTAGTGGTGGTACACTGCATAAACAGAGGCGGCTCCAGGTCAAGCAAACTAAATCACGTATTGATTGCGATATTCTCATTGTCAACGAAAAATCATTGGCACCTGTCAGCAACTCACCTGGCAGGAGTAAAGAATGTTATCGCAGACGCACTTTCCAGACAACTCTGCTGGGATCAAAGTGGTCCCTGAGACAGGAAGTCATTCCGGTGGATTTGCAATCAAAGCCCGGACCTTCAAGTAGACCTATTCGCCATAGGATCCGACCACAAACTACCAAGTTACGTGGCAACCTCCTGGACCCTCTAACTTTTGCCACAGATGCAATGTCCATAAATTGGAACAATTGGCAGAAGATTTACCTATTTCCACCGGTGAATCTTCTGATGAAGGTCCTGCACAAGCTAAGATCTTTCACAGGACAAGTAGCACTAGTGACACCCAACTAGCCAAAGAGCAACTGGTTTCCGCTTCTTCTAGAATTGAAGCTCCGAACCCAGACGGATCCCCTCGTCCAGAGCTGACACAGACAGTACAAACTCAGACTGTGCCAGCTTCCTCGAGAATTCTGAATGCCCTTACTTTATGGACTTTGCAGCTCTAAAGGACGCTAGTATTAATCCACTAAATACCTTATTCATAGAATCAGATAAAAGAGAGTCAACGCTCAGACAATATGATTCAGCAGTAAAGAAATTGGCCAAATTTTCTAAAAGACTTAGCTGCTCATGAAATGACTACGAATCTGGGCAATCTCGTTCTTTAGAACTCTATTTGAGAAAGGCCTGGCTGGCTAGTACCATTACAACAATCAAATCAGCCTTAAGGAAGATTTTCCAGATTGGCTTTAATATTAACTTGTCAGATTCATACTTCACCTCAATTCCTGAGCCATTTGCCCACCTGAGACCAATAGACCGCCCTCATACGGTTTCTTGGTTTTTGAATGACGTACTTAAGTTAGCCTCAGACACTAATAATGAGTCATGCTCTTATATAACCCTACTTAGGAAAACTTTATTCCTGATGGCCATGGCCTCAGGTGCCAGAATATCTGAGCTTTCGGCTCTCTCTAGGAATCTAGACCATATAGAATTCCTCCTGTCGGGGGTAGTAGTTATTACTATCCCCAGACCGGAGGTTCTTAGCTAAGAATGAGCACCCACAAAACAGGTGGACTCCATGGAAAATCATACCCTTAGCAGAGGACACATCATTGTGCCCTGTCGCTACCCTTAAATCCTTCTTAGCCAGAACTTCCTTAAAATCTTCAGGCCCCCCTTTGCATTAGAGAGAAAGGTGGTATGATTTCTCTTAGAGGTATTAAACAACAAATACTCTACTTTATTAAACAGGCCAACCTGGATTCAGTTCCACACATCCATGACATCCGAGCAGTTGCTACCTCTATTAATTTCTTTCACAATATGAATTTCGAAGACCTGAAGAAATATATGGGTTGGAAACCTTCAGCAGTTTTAAGCGCCACTATCTTAAGAATCTAGAGGCCCTTAAATCCCCAGCAGTTGCTGCAAGGAGCATAGTCTCCCCTGATTGATGAACCTCATCAAATCCTTTCCTTAGACTGTCACCTTTTTCCTTAAATACGCTCTCCTTCCTGCCTGCCTCGTCATCTGGCCATTGGATCATGTATACATAATGTTGAGGCCATAATTGTTTTATGGACCTATCTGTACATACCCTAGTTTTTGCTCTGGATACCATTCTTGAATGTATTATATTGTCATATTGTTACTAGTTCTAAGTCATAGTTTAAGTCCTAGTGTAATTAGTAAATAAAGTAAAATTATTTTTTAAATGAACCTTAGATTTCATTAACTCCTTCTTTATACTCTGGTTTGGTATCTGGTAAGCTTGGATGGGAAATCTCTGACACTTTTTCACCGGCAAACACAGGTCGAACCCAGAAAAGGGATTTTGACGAAATAAAAATCTATTTCTGGGGGAAGACCTGTGTCGCCCGGTGAACCCATCCCTTCTAATTACATTTCCCACTTTTAACCAATCCAAGCTAGGGTGTCTAGTCCAGGAATGCTAGATGGCATGCGAGTTGGGTAGTAGTAGTAGCGGGAGCGAGGAGGGAGGAGTGGCTGTTGCAACGGCTCTCTCTAAGAGAGGGATTTTGGAAAGGAATCCTCTAATTGGCAGAAGACCTGTGAATAGTGGCTTCCACTCTCCCTTATACTTTATATCGACTCCCCTTGGGGTGCTCGCGCTGGGGGTAGTAACCTCAGCATACCATGCTAGCTTTTTTCTCTGGTATATTTAGAATCTATTTATACTTAGAAAAGTGAGCTACAGGGACTTTTCACCGGGCGACACAGCTCTTCCCCAGAAATAGATTTTTCCTTCGTCAAAATCCCTTTTTTGAGTGGCTAGGAACATAACCTCATTTAATCCAATGCTATAATGCTTTTGGTTTCTGAATGAGCGCACTGTGATCTTAATCTTCATTTGAGTAGTGTAACCCAGTCTCAGTCATTGCGTATGCTGTACAAAATTTCCCTTAATTGACTTCTATTCATGTTGTCAAAGGCTAATTACACAAAGAATGAGCTGAGTTGATAGAAATGGCGCCTAGATCAGAGCAGATCTCAGTATGCAGGCACACTAGTTACCTGACACAGTATTAACATTCTTCTTTTTCCTAGGGATAAGTATTTTGTTTGCTGAATGTCAGTGTGCAGGTGCACTACTCTGAGCATTTCCTTACTGCTTATGGAAGTAGTATGGCATTTATGCCTTATTTGTTTACCTCTGTTTGTTGCACCCATGTTCTTGTTTAAGTCCTGAAGAATTCAAATAAAAATATTAACTTGCACCTACAACAGAAGAGGAGGGCTAAAAGTATTAGACTAGTGTCAGCCTCCTATTGTGGCAGAAAATTGTGTGTGGTATTCTTTTTATTTCACCCTTAACCTTTGTTTGGGTGACCCATGTAAGCCATTTAGTGTGTACTTATTGTGTAGTAATAATTTTGTATATAATTTTAACTCAGTACTTAATACTATTTGTCAAAATCTTTTTTTTAATAAATACTGTATAAACCATACCAGCATTTCAGTCCATTTACTCTAATATCATCTTGACTGGTTATTGCTAGCTTTCACATAGTCCTGAACTGGTGATTCCAACTGTAGTGAGGTAATGATATTTCTGAAACATCACAGTGGTGGGTATGAAACATAAATTAATATTCAAATAATATATATTTGTGTATACTTATTTAAAATTAAGCAAAAGTGATAGTGTGTTAGAGTACAGTATAGATTAATTATTCTCCTGCAGGGTAATTTTGAACCGGTAAATATCCATGATATAGCAATAACAGCTTCAGTTCGGGAACCACAAGCCATCACAGATGCAGGTGCTGGGTACCTGTCACGTTCTCTCTGTCTCTTGGATACTGGACCTCTGAAGGGACGTTTATTGTTAGCTGCATGGGATCATGGGATTACACAAGTTGGTGATAATGTTGCCACCATGCTACAAGAAGCAACTCAGGTAGGGAGTAAGTTGTTTTTCGTTTTTATATAGGAAATTCATACTTTTTTCATAACAAACTTTAGGTACTTATAATAATCAGCTTTACATGTGCCACAAAATTGTCCTTTTATGTGCTTGACAGACATTTTTTCATGTCCCATATTTGTGAGTTTCACCAGTCATTGAAATTCCACTCTCACTTTAAATTAAAGTGTTTACTGTCCAAAAGTGTCACACGTGCCCTGTGAATGCTTAGGCTCAAGGTAGCCACGAGCCTCAGTTTACTCAAGATAATGCTTAATTAATGTTGCTCTATCAGAAGTACCATTAATCTTTATGTTTAGAGGCACAGCACAAGTATCAAGTGCTAAGCCTGTATTAGTGTTGTTGAGTCTGGACTCTTCCTCCTTTACCCAACATATCTTAAAAAATTAGGACCTTTATTAAATGCCATGACATTGATAAAATTCCCATCCACTTTTACAAGGGTAAACTCTGAAAAATGAGCCAGAAAATACATCACTGACACCAATCCACCTTCTCTCAAGCCATCCAGTCAGCACTTATGCCAGTTTCTAGCAATCATACCAAGATCACCCTCCCATCAAAATCTGCAGTACCAGCAATGCAGGCTTAAGGCAACTTTAGATGATCTGTGAGACTGCAAGCTTGAGCTGGAGGTGGAATGATGCTAGTGAATCAAAATTTAAATTTGAGATGCACACCAGGACTGCCAGCCAATGTAAATCTGGGATCACTATGGTATTCCTAACATATTCTATGAATACTAATGCAACTTAGTTACAGTGAAGGCAATCTCATAAAAGCTTTGTGCACGTAGTAGAAGAAACCTTTGAGGAATGTGATGAGAAAGGTCAAGTTTCTCCCTACTCAAGTTCATCAGCTCTTTGAGAAATGTCCATGCTAAATGTAGCACTTAAGTTCTATAAGAAAGCAATCAGTCTGCCCATTCCCTCATCCATAGCAGAGAGCAGCTACACTGGCACAAGAGGGGTCATATCTGTTTCCCGTACTGTGTATAAGGTTGGAAGTAAAACAAAGGCCTACCCAACAACACAGTCCTCTAGCCACATGTATATATTGGTTAATAGAATCCTTATCTTTTTTATTCATTCTGTAGCCATGCTAATCGCAGACTGATTGAAACTTAATTGTATAATTGAACTAAAAAGAGGATATTTCAATTGTTTTCTGATGTTCTTTGTACAAGCACTAACAAATATTAATGATAATAATGATAATGATAATAGTAAAGGTAGATCCTTTTCATTGACAAGATCCTTTGGGAAAAACCTGCATGGCTTCCAGATTTTTAAAGGTGATATACGTATAATATAACTATAGGTACAGCTTTGAGGAAGTACATTATTCTTTTGGTCCTCTAATTTATTTGGTCTCCCATAGCTTCTTAAATATATTCCAGACGATGGCTGTGGTGTAGTGTAGGTCAAACTAAAATTCATCCTGCATGTATTTGGTTTTATATTTTTAATACAAAAGGACATGTAGATGCTGTAAAGTACTTTTGTTAATTCTTATGGTATTAAATTTTGCCATACCAATTTAATTTCTTTGTTGTTCACAGCAATGTTTGAAGAATATAATAATGGCAGTGGTTAGCAGACGTCGTGGTTATCGTGTTAGAGAAGGGAGATTTATGCATTCTCTTGGAACAACTCCACCTAATCCTTGGTTACGAAATACAGGCTCTTTGAATGACTGGATGTCTGAAAGGTTTGTAATCATTATCCAGATGATCATTGAAAAATTTTGTTTTGTGTATCCCTGTTTTGAAGGCTTTAGTTCTTATTATTGCATTTCTTTACTATGTTTAGAAGTACTTGTATATTATTATAACTTGTTGACACATTCTGAAGTATGTTTACAAACCCCTTATTCTAAACAATCCTGACCAGTTAACTGTGGTATTTGGGAGATCATTCTAACAGTTTGTTACAACAAAACTGCTGTTTCCTTAGTCTAAACTAGTCATCTCATTAAATGATTTTCACTCAGCATATGGCAGTGTGTGACATGGCTCTTTTCCCTTGTGTGTCTTGCAGTTTTGGTTGGTTTATGAATGACTTGAAGATAAGAGTTAAGAGGGTAGAATTCGTGGTAGCATCTACTATGTATGCAATAATTTTCAGAGTATAGGAGAGGGCACCATTCAAAAGCTCAAAATCCTTGAAAACATAAATGAGAATTTGCAATGAACTTTGTTATATGAACACTATCTTTTGGAAGAATGTCATGTTCAGTGTAAAATAGACATAACATTAAGATTTGATAGAACTTTCCTGATTTTTAGATTTTTAAAGTTTTTGTACAAAATTATGGTTGGCATTCATATTGCTAATCTTGTATTTCGTACCTAAAATCCCTTTTTGATTATTGTGGATCAGTGGTCATTATTTTGATTTATCACAACCAGGCTTGGCAGAGGCTGTATAGGCTTTAAGTATAATTCATCACTCTAGTGTATATCTAGTGTAACACTACAAGATAGTTTTTCTAATGTAGAAGTGTCTATTTTCAATGTGTACATGAGATTACTGTAAAGTTAATTGAATTATTCTCATTGATCAAAATTGCTATGTACCTGTTTCTTCTTTTGTTCATGAAACTTACCTGTCAGATATATATATAGCTGTATTTCTGACGTCCGACAGAATTTCAAAACTCGCGGCACACGTAGTGGGGCGGCCAGGTGGTAGTACCCATTCCCGCCGCTGGGAGGCGGATATCAGGAACCATTCCCATTTTCTGTTCATATTTTTTCTGTCGCCGGTGCTGGAAACAACTGTTTACAGTACCTCCGTCTAGGATTTTTGATTTATCTCGCTTTAATTATCTGGATTGACTTTTGGTATCGACTTCTGGATTGTTGGAGTTGGCACGCGTAATAGTGGATTGGTTTTTGATTTTAGGATTGGCTTTTCTGTGTACATGATGTCGGGATCAAGTACTGGAAGTTTCAGAGTGTGTGTGAGGAGTGAATGTAAGGTGAGGCTTCTTAAACCTTCAGTTGATCCTCACAGTTTGTATGGAATGCAGGGGGCATGTTTGCTTGGTTGATGATCGGATGCCAATATGAATGCAAGGATTTAGGGTTGGCTAGATGCATAAATAGGAATGGTGTTTGAGATCCTATCGACGTAAATTTGGAAGCGCGATAGAGTCGGAGGTCTTCCTCCAAGAGCAGTTCTACGAAAGGTAAGGAATGTAACATTTCTCCTCCTCTAACACCGGTAGATTTTGCTCAACCTAATCCTGTTTTGTTGCCTTCGGGCCCCAGTGCTGTGTCTGGAGAAGGTAACACCCTTTCTCTGATTCTTGAGTCTATTCGCGCTCTTGAATCGAAAGTTTTGGCCTTAGAAACTGGCCCTGGGAAAGTTTGTGTTAGTGCCCCTAGTGTTGTGGAGGGGCCGTCAGATCGGCCCCATAATGCCTCTAGGCCTAGACCTCTATCGGACTCCCAGGACTCAGGGAGTGGGTATGTCAAAAGCCGCAAGAGGGTACGGGGGCTCCCCACCGATCTGGCGTCCCTTCGTCAGGCCTTGTTGCTAAATCCCAGGCTGCCAAGGAGCGCGCACGAGCGCGTGTCCTGAAGGATTGCTTTTCGTCCTCCGAAGCGTCCTCCCCGCGCAAGGGGTGGAGCGCTCGGAGAGACTCGCGTCCGTTGAAAAGGACTTTTCGTTTTGAGGACGCTTCACGTCCTATGTCTCCGCTTTCGTCAGAGGATGCGTATGACGCCTTTCCTCCTCAGAAGAGAGGTAGGGTTTCTACCGACGAGGACGTTGGTTTCCACGCACAGGCGTGTTCACCTGAGAGGCAGATAGCTGTACCTGCTAGAAGGAAGGAGGCGTCCCCTCGCCCCTCGCCTTCTCGCAGGGTCAGTCCTGCCCCTTCTTCTGCTCCTTCGTCACCTACGAAGGATATCCTAGTGTCCCTTCAGGACCAGATTACGTCGCTTATGGCTCAGAGGACTCGCCCAGCAGCAGTCGAGCCTAAGCGTAGAAAGGACGTTAGGCTGCCCGTCAAGAGGACGAAGCAGTCTCATTCTCTCTCGTCTCGTTCGTCTCTCTCTCCACCTCCGGATCGTCACCGTTCTCGTTCTCCGAGTAGATCTTTCGCTCTCTCAGTAGAGGACGCTCGCCAGGACGCTCGGCGTTCGAAGCAGGACGCTTTGCGCTCTCGGCAGGGCGCTGTTGAGGACGCTCGGCAAGACGCTCTGCGTTCGAAGCAGGACGCTTTGCGTTCTCGACAGGACGACCTTTGAGGACCCCCCGCTCGGGCATGGACGCCTCGCCGTTCGAAGCAGGACGCTTTTCGAACGAGGCAGGACGCTTTTGAGGACGCTCAGGCAGGACGCTTTGCTTGGCTAAGCCAGGACGCTTTTGGCCGTCCTCTCGTCCAGGGAAGCTCGCGCTTCCTCTCGTAGGGACGTGCTGTTAAGACAGTTCCCGTTGCTTCTAAGGACACGCCTCTTTTGCAGGATGTCCGTCCTTCTAAGGATCGTCGTAAGGGCGATTCCGTACCTGTAGCGGGTACTTCCAATCAACGGAAGTCTTTGTTCAGGCTTGAGACTGCTGGACGTACGCCCTCTCCTGATGGACGTTCTCCAGTTCCTCTTAGGGAGGAAGGGGAACTTAGTAGTCCAGGGAGTTCCGTCGAAGAAGAACCTCCGGTAGCTTCAGCGGTCTCGGACTATAAGGTTCTTGTCAGGCTGTTTACGTTCATCCTTCGGGGAGAAGTTCCAGCCGGCAGCCCCTAGGTCTCCTCCCTCTCAACTTTCGTCTTCCAAGTCCGTTAAGACCCTGAGTTCGTCGAAATGAAGACATCGCTGTCGACCAAGAGGGCTTTCAAGAAACTTCAAGATTTTATGTCTCGAAGGAAGGATCAGGGCAAGACCACTTTCGCCCTTCCTCCCTCTAGACTCGCCGGGAAAGGAGGAATTTGGTATGAAACCAAGGAGGACGTGGAGTAAAGGTTCCTTCTTCCGCTCTGGGTGACTTCTCCAGTTTAGTGGGACGCTCAGAGGAGGTCTCTCTTATCGTCTGCTAAGGTGTCCTGGACTCCTGTGGAAACGGACCACCACTTGAAGGGACTGCTTCGCACCTTGAATGTCTTTAATTTCTTAGACTGGTGCCTGGGAGTTTTAGACCTTCAGTCTAGAAGTCCTGATTCTCTCAGTCTGGGGGAGCTGTCCAGCGTGTTGTCATGTATGGACAAGGCCGTCAGGGATGGTTCGGAGGAGCTAGTTTCTCATTTTGGAACTGCTTTCCTGAAGAAAAGAGCTCTCTTATGCAATTTTATCCGCTAAGTCGGTCTCTCCCGCTCAGAAAGCGGAATTGCTCTTTGCGCCTCTTTCGGACCATCTCTTCCCCCAGGCTATGGTAAAGGATCTTGCAACGAGTTTGCAAGAGAAGGCGACCCAGGACCTCTTGGTACAGTCTTCAAGACGTCCAGCAGTTCCTTCCACATCTGCATTCAGTAAACCCCCGAAGAAAGTCAAACCCTTTCGCGGGGCACCCCCCTCGAGAGCAGCTCCTCGAGGGAGAGGTTTTTCGAGAGGAAGAGCTTCATTTAAAACCAAAACCACCAAATGAAGATCTTGTCCTTCAGACGCCAGTCGGGGCCAGACTGAAGTTCTTTGCGGAGGCATGGGAGGCAGAGAGGGGCGGATCCTTGGACTCTCAAGATCGTAGAGCAGGGGTACAAGATCCCCTTTTTACATCCTCCTCCTTTAACATCAACTCCCAGAGACCTCTCTCCATCTTATCAGGGAGAGAAGAAAAGTATTCTTTTCGATCTGTTAGACCAGATGGTCGAAAAAAGAGCGGTGGAACAAGTCTTGGACCTGGAGTCACCGGGCTTCTACAACAGGATTTTCCTGGTGCCGAAGCAGTCGTCAGGTTGGCGCCCAGTCCTGGATGTGAGCAGGCTCAATCTTTTTGTAGAAAAGATCAAGTTCAAAATGGAGACGCCTCAGTCGGTGCTGGGAGCCTTGAGACCTGGCGACTGGATGGTGTCTCTGGACCTGCAGGACGCGTACTTCCACGTCCCCGTCCACCCTCTTTCAAGGAAGTACCTGAGATTCGTCTTAGACAACAGGGTTTTGGCAATTCAGAGCCCTTTGTTTCGGTCTCAGCACGGCCCCGATGGTTTTCACAATGATAATGAGGAATGTAGTGAAGTGGCTCCATTCGTCAAGGATCAGGATATCCCTCTACCTCTCGACGATTGGCTGATCAGAGCGTCGGTCGAGGCAGAAATGTCTGAAGGACCTTCAATTTACGTTAGCCCTAGCAAAGTCTCTGGGGTCTTTTGGTCAAACTCCGAAAAAGTCGCATCTGACCCCGACACAGTCCATCGTGTATCTGGGGATTCAGTGGCTTTTCGGGCGTTTCCATCCCAGGAACGTCAGCGACTGGGGTTAGAGAAAGTCGCAGCCTTCCTAGAGAGAGAAGCTTGTTCGGTGAGGGAGTGGATGAGTCTGCTGGGCACCATTTCCTCGCTAGAAAAGTTTGTCTCGCTGGGAAGACTGCACCTCAGGCCTCTTCAATTTTTCCTTGCGGAAGAATGGAGTCGAAAGAGACCTGAATGCGATCCTAAGGATTTCTCAAAAAGGGTAAAAGGACCACTTTAAAGATGGTGGCTCGACCCACTCAGAATTACGAGAGGGCTTCTCCTTAAATCTTCTGAGCCCCGACCTAGTGTTGTTCTCAGACGCTTTCCATTTCCGGTTGGGGAGCAAACACTGGGGGGGGGAGGAAGTGTCAGGCTCCTGGAGAGGGGAACAGGTAGCCTGGCACATCAATGTAAAGGAACTGGCAGCGATATTCCTGTCGCTGCAGTTCTTCGAAGACAAACTGTCAAGCAAGGTTGTTCAAGTCAACTCAGACAGCACCACAGCCCTTGCATATCTAAAGAATCAGGGAGGAACTCACTCCAGATCCCTTTTTCTCCTTGCGAAAGAAGTTCTGCTATGGGCAGACGCAAGGCGCATCAAGATCCTGACAAGATTCGTGGCAGGGGTTCAGAATGTCAGGGCGGACCTTCTCAGTCGACGAAATCAGATTCTACCAACAGAATAGACCTTGCACACCAGGAAGTCTGTCACAATTATGGACATTGTGGGGACGTCCTCTAGTAGACCTGTTCGCTACATCGAGGACGAAGAGGCTTCCTCTGTATTGCTCCCCGGTTCTGGATCCAGGGGCAATTGCAGTGGACGCGTTGCTCTGGAACTGGACAGACCTGGATCTTTACGCCTTTCCCCCATTCAAGATCATGGGGGAGGTAATGAGGAAGTTCGCAGCTCAGAAGGGACAAGGTTGACTCGATTGCCCCATGTGGCCAGCAAGAGAGTGGTTCACAGAGGTCATGACATTCCTTGTGGACTTCCAAGAACGTTGCCTGGAGGAGAGATCTACTCAGACAGCCTCACTTCAAAAGGTTTCACCAAAAACCTCTCCGCTCTGGCTCTGACTGCGTTCAGACTATCGAAAAGTTGGCCAGAGCGAGAGGCTTTTCAAAGGCAGCTGCGAGAGCAATCGCTAATGCTCGAAGAGCCTCTTCAAGAGCTGTCTACCAGTCTAAGTGGTCCTCCTTCAGGGCATGGTGCAAAAAGGAAGGAATTTCCTCTTCCACGACCTCTGTGAATCAGATAGCAGATTTCTTACTCTATCTAAGAAATGTGCAGAAATTCGGCAGTTCCTACAATCAAGGTTATAGGAGTATGTTGTCTGCCGTTTTTCGCCACAGAGGACTGGACCTCTCCGACAATAAGGATCTGCACGATCTCTTAAGGTCGTTCGAAACCACCAAGATTCCACAAGCAGACCGCCCTCAAGGAATCTCGATGTGGTTTTGAAACATCTTATGCTAAGTCCCTTTGAGCCTCTCCATGAAGCTTCTCTAAGGGACTTGACGAGAAAAAGCGCTTTCCTAGCTTCTCTGGCGACGGCGAAGAGTGTTAGTGAAATCCAAGCGTTCAGTAGCCTAGTGGGCTTCAAGGGGGACAACGCTGTCTGCTCGTTGAGCCCATCTTTCTTGGCTAAGAACGAGAACCTGTCTAATCCTTGGCCGAAGAGCTTTGAAATCAAAGGAATGTCGAGTCTCGTGGGTCAAGAACCAGAGAGAGCCCTGTGCCCTGTCAGGGCTCTCAAGTTCTATGTGAATAGGACTAAAGAGATAAGAGGTCCCTCAGGTAATCTCTGGTGCTCGGTGAAGAGACCTAGATTTGCCGTTGTCGAAGAATGCTGTTGCTTTCTTCTTGAGGGACGTCATTAAAGAGGCTCATTCATCTTGCCAGAAGACTGATTTGAGCCTCTGTAAAGTGAAAGCTCACGAAGTCAGAGCCGTAGCTACTTCTCTTGCCTTCCAAAGGAATATGTCTATCAAAGATATACTTGATAGCACCTTTTGGAGGAGCAATTCCGTATTCGTCCTCACATTACCTCCGGGATGTGAGAACGATTTAGGAGAACTGTAGTTCTTTGGGGCCTTACATTTCGGCACACACAGTTTTGGGGGCTGAAGGTAGCTCTCTCCCTATCCTTTAGCTTAGTTAGGTTAGTTTTTATTGTGTTTTTGGTTGATGGTGAGATCTTCTGTGGAAATCTCCCATTCCTTAGTGTTAATGTCAGGGGTTTTTTGGTTAGTTGGTCAGGTGGTGGTCAGTTGCTGTGTTACTGCCATATGTTTGGCTAGATGGTCTTGTCACATTGTGGTCACGTCCCCGTTGACAGAGCATCCAGAGTGCACCAGCACTACAGGTCCAAACCTGGCTGGCAACTCTGATAAAAGCATAAGCAGGCTTTAGTGACAGTAATCACAGAGTCTACTTTGCTATCAGGTAAGGAACCAACAAGAAGTAAATCTTTTTTTGTTCATGAAATCTTACCTGCCAGATATATATATAGCTGTATTCTCCGAAGTCCGACAGAATTTCAAAACTCCCGGCACACGCAGTGGTCGGCCAGGTGGTAGTACCCATTCCGCCGCTGGGAGGCGGGCGTAAGGAACCATTCCCATTTTCTGTCAGATATTTTCTGTCGCCGGTGCAGACAACAAGTGTTTTCTGCACTCCGTCATTGGATTTGGAACTCTTTGTTTTGGTCACTTGAGTATCCCGATTGATTTTTGGTTATTTGATTAGGATCGTGGTTAGGCATACGTTAATTGTGGATTGTTTTATTTTGGCTTGATTTTTCCTTAAACTTACGATGTCTGGATCTAGTTCGACTAGGCCAGAGTATGTTGTGTGGAAGAATGCAAGGTTAGGCTACCGAAACTTCGGTAGACCCTTCAATACAGTGTGGCGCGGAATTGGTAGGGAAACATGTTTGTATGTTTGATGAGCGCTGCAACGAGTGTGAAAATATGTCTGATTCTGCGTGGAAGGCTTATGAATCATAGGTAACGTAAACTAGAACGTGATAGTGTAAGGAGGTCTTCCTCCAGGCGTGTAACACAAGTTACCCGTCCAGTAGAATTTATCCCTCCAAAAGACCTGTGATGCCTTCGGGCCCTACAATAGTGTCTTTGGAAGGTAATACCCTATCTGTGATTCTTACTCTTTGCGTAGCCTGGAATCATGTTTGCATTGGAAAGTTATAGTAGTGTAGTGAAGTATAGTGATAATGCCATGAGTGTTCATTCTCTGCGTAAGTATAATTTCTCATTGACAAAACACTACCGCGTGATGGCTCTCCCTACCTTGGTGAGGCAGAATGTAGTAGGGAGGTAGCTGACAAGTGTCTAAAATACTCTACGTTTGTTCATAAAACTTACCAGTCGATATATGTATATATATATCTGCCGGGTAAAGGTGAACAAGCGATGTTTTTGTATCATAGTAATATTGATTTTTGCCCTTACGTCATATTACTATCAAACGGTTGTATGGTTCAAGTTATATACTCATACCATAGTTACTCCTACGGAGGACAACCGAGAGTACGATTATTCTTATTACATTTAATCGGTTCTCCCTGCAACTATTCAGGGGTTGCCGGTTTCCCTATTTTTAAACATTTAAGGTATTGTTATGACAATACCAAGTTAGCCTTTTATATTTAGCAAATTCAGTTTCGCTTAAAATATACCAGTTTGATGGATTTTGGTTTCTGCTCTATAATGATAGTAAACCTATTCATTCGTAGAATGGTGTAGGTGCAACTCAGGCAGAGCAGTGCGAGAACGACGAATGTTCTCTGAGTCTTGCTGTCACTAATGCGTAATGCCAGTGCTCAGTTCCATCTGATTGTCTGCCATGCGCAGTAGGTTACGTCTCTCTCTCCTGCGAGATTGACGGACTAACCGTATTTCTACCCTACAATCACGGCCTTAGCCTCGGGTTGAGGGGAATTCTAGCATACATGGCTGAACATCTTCACTTTGCGGAATTTTTCATAAAAAAAAATAAATAAAAAATAAATAATAAATAAATAAATTATATATATATGTGTATGTAGTATGGTGGTATATATATATGTATGTGGTATATGTATATATATATATATAATGTATTATGTAAATCAGATATATATGTGTAAATGTTATAGGTGTGTGTGTATGTATATATATATATATATGTATTAGACCTTTTTCGGTTCTGTTTACCGCATGGTAACAGAATTCTGTCCGAGTCTACAGCGGCTAGCACACATGATTTCCCTCGAAACAAGAATGATGTGCAAGAGATGCAGTCAATTAGCTCGCCGAGACGTCCCTTGCTCGATTATGAAGGGGACTCCTTCCGCTGCCAAATACGACAGCGCCGAGCGCGACGCTCGGCAGGACGCTTGATGGACGCACAACGTAATGCTTCTTCAGACATTCGCCGAGAATCAGAGAATAGTAATGGATCTCAGGAAGGAGACTTTTAGGAAGAAACAAATGAACAATCTTCTACAGTGTCCTTCAAATTACTCCTGTTTTAAGTGAAACGCAGCCTTATTAGGGAAGGAAACATGCTCGGTGAGGGAATGAATGAATTGCAGGGGACCATTTCCTCGCTGGAGAAGTTTGTTTTCCCTGAATAGACTGAAATTCACACCTCTCCAGTTTTTCCTGCAGAAAAACTGGAATAGCATAGATGATCTAGAAATGATTCTGAACATCTCTCATAGTCAAGATTCGTCTATAGGTGATGTCCATGGCTCATAATCTCATAGAATTTGAATCTTGAAAGATTACTTTAGTCTTCAGAGACGTCCTCCCCGCGCCAGGAGTTGGAACTCTCGGAGGGTCCTCGCTCCCTCTGAGGAGAACGAAGACGCTATAGGTCGCACAGGCGGCCGTCGTCTTTGGTTCCTCGGAGGGGGACGCTTCTCGTCCGTTAGCTCCTTCTGCTTTGCAGTCGTCTCCTGGGCAGGTTGGAAGACTTTCCGTAGTAAAAGAGAGCTAAGATGTATGATGTATGGTCTCAGGAGGGGGACGCTTCACGTCCTCTCTCTTTTCTACTGTGTTGCGATCTTCACCGGAGAGGACGTCTTCCGATGAGTATGCTTTTGAGCGCTTCGGTCGCTCCTAAGATATATCCTTGGCGGTCCATGTGAGAAGGAGGAGGGCTTCCCCTCGCCCATCGTCTTCTCAAAGGATCAGCCTTTTGCCTGAGAAGGAATGTTCTCCATCGAAAAGGGGATGATTGTGTCTTTGCAACAACAACTTGTTTTGTTGATTGCAGTGAGAAAGGCAAAGCCACATCGCGAGAGGAAGGATGATAGGCTGCCAATCAAGAGTCCAGGCAGTCCCCATTCTTCCTTCCTGCTCGTTCCGCTCTTTCGCCAGTTGCCTTGCTCTCTAGATTTCATGCAGCTCCCTCCAGAGGTTGTCTAGAGAGCACGGTTACCATCTTCCCCGAACGTGTGTCAGTTGAGAAGAAGAAGAGGTCTTGGTTCGATGGCTTCGAGCCTCTTTTGAAGAATAGTTTCAGCCTGCGGCCCCTCAGTCTCCTCCTTCGCAATTGTTATCTTCGAAGGACGACTGCTCATTCATGCCTCCACTCAAACGCGGTGTCTGAAGGATTTTCAAACAACTTAATCGTTGGTGAAGTCCCTTGGAACTACTGGTGAATTTCGAAAAGTCACATCTGATCCCAACCCAATCCATCGTGTATCTGGGGATTCAGATGGATTCAGTGGCTTTTCGAGCTTTTCCGTCCCAGGGACGTCAGCAGCAAGGCTTAGACAAGTGTTAGCCTTCCTAAGGAAAGATTCGTGCTCGGTGAGGGAATGGATGAGTCTAACTGGGACCATTTCCTCGCTGGAGAAGTTTGTTGTTTCCTTGGGGAGACGCACCTCAGACCGTTACAATTTTTTCTCAAGTACAATTGGAAAGAAAACAAGAATCTACACATGATCTTGGAAATTTCAGGAGAGGTAAAACATCACTTGAAATGTTGGCTATCCAGTGTAGCTGTCGGAGGGCGTGTCTCTCAAGCTTCAGAGCCCCGACCTAGTGTTGTTCTCCGACGCGTCCACCACGGGATGGGGAGCATCATTAGGGGGAAAGAAGTGGCAGGCACCTGGAGAGAGGGGAACAGGTGTCCTGGCACATAAACCTAAAGGAAATGGCAGCCATCTTTTTAGCTCTCCCAGTTTTTCCAAGAAAAAGTCTCTCGTCGAATAGTCCAAGTCAACTCAGACAACACCACAGCTCTGGCGTACTTGAAGAAGTAGGGAGGAACACAGTCTCAGTCCCTTTTTGCTCTGGCAAAGGAGATCTTGCTGTGGGCAAGGGCACGGACGTCATGATCCTTACGAAGTTTGTAGCACGAGTAGAGAATGTCTGGGCAGATCTCCTCAGCAGACGAGGTCAACTTCTGCCAACCGAGTAGACTCTGCATCAGGAGGTATGCCAAGAGCTGTGGGGGTTATGGGGACGTCCGCTCTGGATATCTTTGCGCGTCGCCAGAACGAAGAGGCTTCCACTGTACTGCTCCCCAGTACTCGACCCAGCTGCAGTGACGATAGACACACTTCTCTGGGACTGGACGGGGATGGACCTGTACGCCTTTCCCCGTTCAAGATCTTAGGGGAAGTCATGAGAAAGTTTGCGGTGCCGGAAGGGACGAGAATGACTTTGTTCGCCCCACATTCTGGCCTGCGAGAGAGTGGTTCACAGAGGTCATGGCCTTTGCGTAGACTTCCCGAGGACGCTTCCAGTAAGGACAGATCTACTCAGACAGCCCCACTTCGAGAGTACCACAGAAGCCTCTTCGCTCTGAGTCTGACTGCATTCAGACTATCCAAAAGTTGGACAGAGCGAGAGGCTTCTATACGTCAATGGCGAAAGCTCTCACCAGTGTAAGAAGAGCGTTTTCCAACGCAGTGTACAATCGAAGTGGATAGTCTTCAGGAGTTGGTGCAAGAAGAACGGCATTTTCCTCCACCACGACCTGTGAGCCGGATTGCTGACTTCCTTTTCTGAGAAGGGATCTAAAAACTTGTTCAGTCTCTACAATCAAGGTTTATAAGAGTGTGCTTTTAGTTGTCTTTAGGCACAGAGGCCTGGACTTGGCGGACAACAGAGACCCTTCACGATCTCTTGAGATCTTTCGAAACGATGAGGTTCAACAACCCCAAGTTGCCGTCTTGGAACTTGGATGTAGTTCTGAAGTTCCTCATGTCCAGTCCATTCGAACCTATGCATGAAAGTGCGAGCTTTTATGAATTCTTCTTGGTTCCATAACAATATGTCATAAAGGACATATGAGCTGTCACTTACGGGAGATGCAATCTGTGTTGACTCCTCCAGTTACACGAAAGGATGTCAATTCAACCTACAAGAGATCCTTTCTCTTGGTTGTTCATGTCTGCGGATACGTTGCTGGGATAGGGAGCCGACACTGATCCTTAACTAGTGAGTTAATTTTTAGTTTAACTCTTTTTAAAATTAAGCGCTAACCCTCGTGTTAGGATCAGGTGATCGGGATCGGTGTTGTGCTCCTTAATTATGCTAATAGGCATAGGTATATGGTCATATGAGTGGATTAGCCCCACCATTGACAAATGGCCAGTTAGGCTTTTGCCGAGTAAGTGGATAAGACCCCATCGGCAAACCCACAAGAACTCTTACCCATAGGTCACATCCTCGCTGAGGCTCTTGAGACGAAACAGACTCCTAAGCAATAAGCTAGGAAGTCAACCCTCCGTCTGAAAAGATAGGAACAAGGTTTATAAGAGGTCCTTCTGATAACTTGTGGTGTTTGGTCAGGAAGCCAAGGTTACCAGTGTCAAAGAATGCTTTGGCTTTTTTCTTGAGGGGCACATCAAGGAAGTGCTCATCCTGTCAAGACAGTGATATGAAAGTGTTGAAGGTGAATGCGCATGGACTGAGGGCTATTTCTACGTCGGTAGCCTTCCAAAAGAACATGGCACTCAATGACATCTTGAATGCCACATTTTGGCATAGTAATTCAGTGTTTGCCTCTCACTACCTTCGGGAGGTGAGATTACATACGAGAACTGCTACTCTTTGGGCCCATATGTCGCAGCAGACAATATATTGGGGACAGAGAGTAGCACTCTCCTATCTTTTAGAAAATAATATGTTAGTTTGGACTTTTTAATTTTATTTCTTTTTATTTTTTATTTTTATTATGTTTATGTAGGTGTTTAGTTTTTTGTGGTCTTGGGTAGGCCGTCTTAGGCGGCCTTCTCCCTCCATTAGCCTTGGTTTTACGAAGTTTAACCAGATAGGCTAGGTCAGGTGGTAATGTTTTTGCTTCGCCCTCATAGTAGGGTAAAATGTTTTTGTCACAGTTGTGGTCACGCCCCCATTGACAAATCATCTGGAGCGCACCAACTACATAGGTCACGTCCTTGCTGGCACCTCCAGTGAAGCATTAACAGCATTCGGTGTCTAAACAACACCTATATGATCTGTCACATTGTGGTCACGCTCCCCGTGACAGTTCGTTAGAGCGCACCAGCTACACAGGTCACGTCCTTGCTGGCACCTCTAGGAATGCAGTACCGAAATTGGAGGTCTATATAGGATCTAGTTGCATTGTGGTCACGCCCCCGTTGACAGATCCTCTAGAACTCAACAGCTTCACAGGTCACTACCTAGCTGGAGTCTCTAGTAAAGCAGAAGCAGACTTGGGTGACGGTACTCACGAAGTCAGCTATGCTAACAGTTAAGGAACCAAAATATCAATCATATATATGAAATTGTTTCCCAAAATCGAATCTGTCTCCCCCTTCCTCCAAAGGTGGGATTCAGCTATATATATATCTGGCAGGTAAGATTCATGAACAAAATGATATTGTTATGATACAATAAAGTTTGTTCATACTTACCTGGCAGATATATATAATCAAAGTGCCCACCCACCTCCCCTCAGGAGACAGTGGCACTAGAAAAATCTGACAGAAAATGGGAATGGTTCCTTATGCCCGCCTCCCAGCGGCGGGAATGGGTACTACCACCTGCCGACCACTGTCGTGTGCCGGGAGTTTTGAAATTCTGTCGGACTTCGGAGAATACAGCTATATATATAATCTGCCAGGTAAGTATGAACAAACTTTATTGTATCATAACAATATCATATTTAATTTAAGTTTCCTAAAAATCCTATTCTGTCTCTACCCACCATCCGAAGGTGGGATTCAGCTATATATATATCTGACAGGTAAGTTTCATGAACAACAAAATGTTATTGTTATAATACAATTAAGTTTGTTCATACTTACCTGGCAGATATATATAATTAGAGTGCCCACCCTCCTCCCCTCAGGAGACAAGGGTCATGAATAAATATGAACAGAAAATGGGAATGGTTCCTGATATCCACCTCCCAGCGGCGGGAATGGGTACTACCACCTGGCCGCCCCACTACGTGTGCCGCGAGTTTTGAAATTCTGTCGGACGTCAGAAATACAGCTATATATATATCTGCCAGGTAAGTATGAACAAACTTAATTGTATTATAACAATAACATTTTTTCAGTTTAGGATTAACCTACTGGAGAGGGAGGTGAAGCTGGCTCAAGACCAATTTGGCCAACAGTGGATTCTGCTGACCAAAATGCAGCGCATCTAGCATCTTGCGCACCTCCCCTTGATAGTCCTTTGCCTCCTATAAGTTTGTTCGATTTATTGGAAGCTTTACAGGTATTTTGATTTTTATGAACTTCTTCATTATATACTACCTCCTTCTACTTATAAAACTGCAGATAAAGAACCTGGATATGTAGACATTATTTTGTGAATGTAAATAAGTTTGTTTGGGATCCTAAAACTTGGACATTGGATTTTTTTAGTCAGTCTTGGTGAATTTATTTTTCATGGTATACTGTTGGTTAGGATGTAATTTTGAAACTTGAATAACTCTGCTTTACTTTAATACATATGTTACAAAATGGGAAACAATAAATTAAGAATTCAAGATAATGAGCTGCGCTTAGCCCAAAAATGTGTACAGAGTATGTCATTTGTAATTTATCAGAATATCAGTGGTTGATTATGAATCACTTCAGATGACCTCTTAGACCTAGAATCTCAGAGAGCTTATAACCGCTACTACCGCAGTTGATCATCTATTCTTGTTTTTATTTGCAGGTGAAAAAGAGTGTTATTCCATGCCATTCAGTATATGCAGTAGGACTTGAAAGAATCTCGTCTCGTCTGTGGCATCCCAGCTGGGGAGAAGTTGAGCAAGAAGCCATTGCAGCCCAAGAATCATTATTAAGAGATACCCTCAAGGAACAAAGATTAGCTGCAAATCCTGTTTCATAGCAATCTTCATTCTAATCCTAAGTGCTACAAAAGGTTTTTCTTTTTTAATTTATATGCAGGCAGTGAACTGTAAGAAATTTCGAGACACATACACGTTTGTGTGTATGTGTAATAAAGGCAATTCCTTATTAGTTGTGGTTTTTTATTTGTGAATTAATATTCTGATTGTTTTTATCAAGCTTGTGTGAGCATATGGGAAGATGGTTTGATTAGGTTTTAACCTGCAACTAAAGTTCACAAGTTAATATTTATCTAAGGTTAGGAAATGTATTCCTCAAACATGATTTAGATGTAGAATATCTTTCTGATTATAGATGCATTTTAGTGTGTTTTGATATTTGATTTTGTGGAGATTTTGCACCATTTTAAATTTCCCATTTGGATATTGCTCAGAAATCTTTGGAGTGCAAATCTCCAGAATATGATGTCCCTCTGGCTAAGATAAGTCATACTTCAAGTGTGTGTGTGCATAGTGTATCCAGAGAGGCCTGGCCGGTTTAGAGTTTGTGTTCTAGAGGTCAGGCACTCTAATATTCCAATGGCCTCAAGAAGAATGTTGACTTCAAGGTCATCTTAAATGCAGGTATGTGGTGATATGAGTTTACTTATGCTAATTTTAACAGTGAGATATTGGGTAAATGGGGTAGGGGTTGATCATTTCCCATCTATTCACAACTGACACCTCAGCTATTTACATTATCACATGGGATTACCTTTGATACTTGGTTCCTGACCTACTCTGATAACAAGTGGTCTGCTAGACCCATCAGAACTTCCCTGTAGATGAGAATCATACCTCTGAAATAACAATTTTTTATGCAATTATTATGAAATGATTAATGTGTTGATTAAATTAGCAACATTTTACCTACAAACCCATCAGTGAAAAACTGAAGTGCCATCCTCCCTTTTTTCCAAGTTCTGGCTGTTTTATAAGATATATGTGAAAGAATGAGGCTGGCTGTTCCTTGCTGGTGACTGGTCAAAAATGCCCACATACTGCCACGCAATGGCAGATTTTCTGACTATTCATTTTCCTCCATCTCTAATAATTCAGAAAATGCATGTCTGAGAGAATTTGACCGTGTTAATTAAGGCTTACAATGATTTCCATAAATACTATGGTGTCATTATAATGTTCATGAGTTGACCATAGGTGGTATGATGCGAGTAACCAAGAGACCTGGATTATGAGTAACCTGTTAAGAGATACCAATCAAATCAGTTTCTTCTATATATACTGTGGTTTGTTAGGTCTGTAGCACTGCCAGCATAAGATTATTGGTCAATTGATTAATCATAAGAGGGCACTGCATGTAGTGTTCCTTGCCTAACTTGGTAATGGTACTAAAGGTACTCTTTACTGACCCTTTGGCTCTAGCTGTGTTGCTCTCTGTATTTTGCATTTCATCTATTCCCATTTTATCTCTTACCATAGAAGTGATTGGCTTTATCAGCTTACTTTTCTCTGGTTTTCAGTTCTCATTAAAGAACAAATCCTTTGATGAATCTCAATAAAATGGCTTAATCAAATAAACTACAGCCAGGCCCTAGGTTACATCAGACTTGGGCTTTGGTTTCTCAAAGCTTACATCGCTTTTCAAATATATTAATAAAAAAGTCAGTTCCGGGTTCCAGTCATCATCTTGCACCTCGACGGAACAGTAAAAATACATAAAGCCACAATATAACAAAAAAATTTTGAGGTTTTTGGATGCACATTACATCAGAATGCAATTAAAATACTGTACAGTAGACCCAGGGGATTAAAGGTAGGACTTTCGTTACTTTATTTCTCATTTGTATACATTTTTCATGTGATATTACAGGTTACATCGTTTTCCAGATTACAGCACAGCATCAGAATGGGACCCCCAGCTTAACCTGGAGACTGCCTGTATAATGAGTAATCTAAAAATTGACCATAAATATGATGCCTAGGAGAGTGTAAAGGAAAGTAAAAAGTCTTTACAACATAAATTAATTTAAGGAAATTGTATAGTGAACCCTCCGTTTATCGCGGTAGATAGGTTCCAAACCCGGCCGCGATAGCTGAAAATCCGCGAAGTAGGGACACCATATTTACGTATTTATTTAACATGTATATTCAGACTTTTAAAAACCCTCCCTTTATGTAGTACTGTTAACAAACCACCCTTTAATGTACAGAACACTTAATGCATGTACTACAGTACCCTAAACTAAAACAGGCACAAATATTAAAATATTAGAATATTAAAGTATAAAAAAAATAAGATTGTTACTGTACTCACCCCACGAAAGAAGTTGAAGAAAAACTTGAATGATGATGGGGATGAATTTGCTGCACAGTAGAAATGATGATGATGAAGCTGATGATGTATACTGTGCAGCCAATGATAGTATTTTACGTCTCTTCAGACGGAGGTGTCTTTTCCTGGGACACCTCTTCAACTTCTTCCTGGGACACTTCTTCAATTTCTTCCGAAGGCATAGTAGCAGGAGGAACTGGCTCTTTTTTGTGAGGCTGGAAGAACATTGTGATCGGAAGTTGCTGCCGCTGCTTCTTTTTTCGCTCGAAGAGCATCCTGTAGGGAGTCATGTCTTCATCGATTTTGTTGCAGAATTGCAGAGAACGAACCATATCCTCGTCCCACTCTTGCGACAATTCTTTCAACTCCTTCGCAAGGTTGCAGAGCTTGGCAAGCCGTTCTAATGTTAAGCCCGTTTCTTCGACAATTTCTTGGGTCTCTTCCTGTGTTTCACTGTCTTCGTCACTGGCCGATTTCGTCAAGTCTTCGAGGTCTGCGTCAGTTAGCGGCTGGGAATAGCAGTCCATAACTCGTCGACGTCTTCAGTCGTCATGTCGCCAAACCCGTCACCTCCAATTATCGCAGCCAACTGCACAGATTTCCGTACTGCAGAGTGTTGAATCTCAGCAGGTGTAAATTCCTTGTCATCGTAAACAATCTGGGGCCACAACTTCTTCCAGCTCGCATTAACAGTAGCAGGTTTCATTTCTTTCAGTGCCTTCTGGATGTTCTGCAGGCACGTGGCTATTGTGTACTGCCGCCAGTACGCCTTCAAATTGAATGTTTCATCCTCATCATCTTGGGCAGCATCCACACACGCAACAAGGTCCGCCAAGGTATTCTTCGTGTAGAGGGCCTTGAACGCCCTGATAACCCCCTGGTCCATCGGTTGAATTAATGACGTTGTGTTGGGTGGCATGAACTCACCTGAATGCCCTCATGCGACAGATCAGTTGCGTGTCCACCAGCATTATCCATAAGGAGAAGGATCTTAAATGGCAAGCCCTTCTCTAAGAGATATTTACTGACTTGTGGGATAAAACACTGGTGGAACCAGTTGGAGGTCAGCATCTTCGTAATCCATGCTTTTGGATTATGCATCCAGTACACGGGAAGGAGATTCTTATTTTTATTTTTCAAAGCGCGAGGGTTTTTCGATTTGTAAATAAGCCCCGGCTTTAGCAAAAAATCCAGCAGCATTGCCACACATCACGAGGGTAACACGATCTTTGAATGCTTTAAAGCCAGAGGCTTTGGCTTCTTCTTTGAACAGGAAAGTTCGCGACGGCATTCTCTTCCAAAACCAGCCGGTCTCATCCATATTAAACACTTGTTTAGGCTTGTATCCGCCCTTCAGTGATAATATTCTTAAATGTCTCATTCGCGTAAGTTTCAGCAGCGGTAGTGTCAGCAGAAGCAGCCTCGCCATGCAGGGAAACGCTTTTCAGGCTGAAGCGTTTCTGAAATTTCGCGAACCATCCTTTGCTGGCGGAAAACGTTGTTTCTGAGGCTGGGAATCAGTGGATGTCCCTGCTTGAGTTCATCTAGTACATCATCTTCTTCTTCAGCATGGTCGCCATCGTCGTCTTGAGGTTCCTTTGCCGCAAAATTCTCATACAAACTCAAAGCCTTGGTTCGGATGGTGTTCGTATCCAAGGCTATGTTCTTCTTCCGGCAGTCGGCAATCCAGATTGCTAAAGCACCTTCCATACGGACGATCGTTTTATTACAAGCAGTAACAACTGCTTTCGCTTCGCTGACCTGCTAAAGGTGATGGCAGCCGTCTTTCTAATGTTCGCCTCGTCCTTCTTAATGTAGCGAACGGTGGATTCGTTTCACTCCAAAATGGCGGCTGCGGCCGCGTAACTTCTGCCTTCTTTCAACATATCGAGAAGTGTCACCTTCTCAGCAATCGTCATCATTTTTCGGTGGCGTTTAGGCTTACTACCAGCCATAGCAGAAGCAGAACGCTTGGGAGCCATTGCAGGGGTTATGTAAACAGAAAGTTCAACAAAAAGTTCAACTTCAAACAGTAACGCACAGCACAGGTTAAAGTTACACAGTAACGTAGCAGCATCTACCGGGTGAGAGAGCGGCAAACAAAGTGGCCGCGAGAAGATGCTACTGGTCGGAGACAAGCCAAGCTGCTGCGATCGGAGAAGCGGTCAAAACACCAATCACAGGGGGGTGGGGGGGTGTGTCTGGTGCCCATCCCCGTGAATACGGAAGTACTGTATGTATAATTACTGCACAGGCAGTCCCTGGTTAATGGAGTGGGTTCCGTTCTCAGAGGGGTGCTGATAACCGAAACTCAGCAATTTATGGCTCTTTTGGCGCCGAGTTTTGGTTAATGGCATCGAGTTTTTGGTTAATGGCGCCGAGTTTTGGTTAATAACGCTGAGTTTTGGTTAATGGCACCGAGTTTTGGTTAATGATGCTGAGTTTCAGTTAATGGCGCCGAGTTTGGTTAATGGCGCTGAGTTTCGGTAATGGCGCCGAGTTTTGGTTAATGATGCTGAGTTTCAGTTAATGGTGCCGAGTTTTGGTTAATGGCGCTGAGTTTCAGTTAATGGTGCCGAGTTTTGGTTAATGGCGCTGAGTTTCGGTTAATGGCGCCGAGTTTTGGTTAATGATGCTGAGTTTCAGTTAATGGTGCCGAGTTTTGGTTAATGGCGCTGAGTTTCGATTAATGGCGCCGAGTTTTGGTTAATGACGCTGAGTTTCAGTACTGGCACTGATAATGGTTAATGGCACCTCTCTTAGATATGTTATGGTGCCATAACTATTATCTGCACCTTATGGCGCCATAAATTGCCGATTTTATGGCACTAAACAAGCCCCATAAAACCGGATCGCCAATAACCGAGGACTGCCTGCAGTCCCCAGGGTTACGAAGTTCCGAAGGTTAAGGCGCTTTTCAATTATATTCATCAGAAATTTTTTTCAGGGTTACGACGCCTACAATGATGATCTAGCAGTAGAAATAAGACTAAAAAAATGCAAAATAATCAATATTTGAAGCGTTTTTTTTTGATGAAAAATGCAATAAGAATCCAGTTTACATAGTTTTGAATGCACCCAAAGCATTAAAAGTAAGGTTTTCTTAGGATTTTTAATGATGTTCCGGCTTACGACGATTTTCGGGTTACAACGCATCTCAAGAACGGAATCCCCGTCGTAACCCGGGGACTGCCTGTATATGGCATGAAGCTCGCTCTGTGACTCAATATATTCTGTCACCTTATCAAGATTGCTGTTGTCTTCATCTTGGTAAAATCTTCAAACAAAATTTGCTGTTTTCTTATATTTGTAACTTGGAATTCATTCATCACTCATCAACTTATCTTGAATTTCTGGAGATCCTGCAAAATTTTTAAATGCAATTATTTTTTATTGTTTGAGTATAATTAAAAATCAATGTACAGTATGCATTACTTTGGTATAAGCTGCAGAGGTTGAGTTAAACAATTTGAGAGCATGAAGATTAAATTTCATATAAGTATTCTAATGGTAGCATACTACATGGAGTGATGTATATAACAATGTTTTCACCATGATAGTTTCTGTAAAAAGTTAATTCACATAGTCCAGTAAATAATTTACTGCTTAACAGGGTGTGAAGAAATGTGCAAACCACCACTGTCTGGGAGAGTTCCCCATTGCATGTCACACTAGATCATCTTGCAGCTTTGTTTCAGAGTAGAAACATCATGTCATGTGTCATTTACTTTTTTAGGTTCATCTTTTAAATGTAAATTGTCATAACATTTTTTGTTTTCAATTGAACTTTCATTTAATGCTCATATTTTGTTATTTATGAAGCATACCTTCAGTTCAGTATCTTAGTTTTACCAGACCACTGAGCTGATTACCAGCTCTCTTAGGGCTGGCCCGAAGGATTAGATATTTTTACGTGGCTAGGAACCAAACTGGTTACCTAGCAAGGGGACCTGCAGCTTATTGTGGAACCTATATAAGGTATTGCATATAGAGTAATTTGACAGTTTGAGTGCACTGATATCTTGAGCATTTTATCACACTGTCTCCATATCTGTTTTCTGTAGATATGTTTGTGTTTTTCACTTCTTTTGTCTTCCTGTCATTCTTGTTTTACAGTAAAATAACAATTTACTTTTGCATAGTACTGCATTATTTTTTTATGCCCATTTTGTTCATACGTGGAACAAACCTTCGGTCTTAACATTAGGATAAAACTTTTGGTACCAGGTGGAAACCGGTTAACATAAGGATAAATCTTCTTGCACCAGCAGGAAACCAGTTAAAAACAAAAAAAAAAAACTGTGAATGCAAGGATTCTGCGGCATCTGGCATCTAATACATACTTGAGGTGGAAGCAAGTCAGAGACTGCACTTGAACCTTTCTTCAACCGCCTTGGAGAGCAGATGTTAGCTTTACTCTCCTCCTACCCAAGCTGGTTTTTTACCTAAGCCCAAACTGTTGTATCATATATGCTCCTAGCCAGCCTGAGAATCCCAGTCCCGAGCATCAGTGTATTTGCCCTGGCCTTCAAAGATTCTTGTGTTCATGCCTTCTGGCTTCGTCTAGGACAGATGCAACTGTCATTTTAATGCATTACTGCACTTATTTGTACCTCGCATTAACTCTTGCTCCTCCTTTATATTGAGGTCCTTTTGTTTCAACATCTTGGTATCTCCCCTCTTTCCTCCCAAACTTCTGAAGTGTATGAATTGTATACCTTGCCTATTGACATCTTTTGTTTTTTCCATGTGGTCAAATCACCTCAAATCACTAAACCGTCTTGTCACTTATGTTGCCATGTTTACCCAAGCCTTATCATATTTTGATAATTGTCAAACTTCCAACTCTTCATATCTCATATATACTGGGTAAAAAGTTCATCTCCCACTTTTTCTCCAAATTCTCAACTCTTGACATTCAATTTTTTTTCATTGTTCCATCATGACCTCATTAATCATATTTTACCCACATTTTTTATTTGTAATGTCCACTGATGCATTACTTTATGTCATTCAGCTTGAGGAAGGGCTATTGTCTATAAATGCTCCCTCAATTCCTTCCGGCAGGTACTCCCTAGATTTTTGCATATCACTAATAGTAACAAAACTAAGGCAAAATGTATGAAATCTGTCAAAATATTCCAAAGAATCTGATTTTTATGGAATTGTGGAAGGATATGTGTATAGTAAAAAAAAAAAAAGTTAGTGTCTTGGGGTGCGCAACATATTATTTGGCCTCCTTAATCACCACACAATGGCAAAAATAGAAGCATTCTTTACCATAAAAATGGTTAAATGAAAACAAACTTGGAAACTGCTATTCATATGAAAGTCAGGCATAGAAGAACAAAAGTTGGAATCATAAAAACACATCCAATGCTTCAGTCGCCATCTCAAAATATCTAATCCTAGTGTTGCTGCTATGGCCGTTTAAAATATGATTGATGTCAGATTTAATAGTAATTCTTTCTCTTTGTGTCTGGAAAATGGTCATTCATAGGAAAAAATTAATAGAATTCTTAGAAGAAAAATATGCAGAGTATCAAAATACATCATATGATGTAACTTTTTACTTTATAGCTCTAATTTATATAGCTAATTTATATAGATTTTGCAATTAAAATTTGTTGTATACCAATTTCATTGCAAGAAAATGAAGAAAAATGTAGTGTTCTTTATGTAACAACAAAACGGTCATTTATTTTAAAAAAATACATAGAAGAAAAATTTGTAGAATATCAAAATATGATGTAACTTTTAACTTCATATCTCTAATTTATACAGGAGATATTGCAATTGAAATTTTAACTACTATCTCAATTTCATTGTACAATAGTGGGAAAAATATAGCCTTTTATGTTTAACTCACAAATGGTCATTTATTAAAAAAAACTAGAATATCTTATGAGGTAATTATTATTATTTATCTAAAAAAAATTTTATTTGAAAACAGAATATCCAAGGAAAATCTTTAGAAGAAACGTTAGTAGTGTATACGTACTGAATAAATCAAGTTTTAACTTATTATCTTGAATATAACAAATATATTGCAAATTCAGTTTTAAACAATTTCAACGCGTACTTTATGGTACAAGGGGTAATCTATGAAAGAACAGCTTGTGAGGTCTGCTGTGTTTGTTTGTATGGTGTTTTTAGGCTGCATGGAACCAGTAGTTATTCAGCAATGGGACCAACGGCTTTATGTGACTTCTGAACCATGTTGAGAGTGGACTTCTATCACCAGAAATGCACCTCTAACCCCTCAGTGAAATGACCGGGAATCGAACTCGTGGCTACAGAGGTGGCAGGCCAAGACCATACCGATCAAACCATCGAGGCACTTGGGTCTGCTGTGGCCATTGTTCAAATGGAGAAGCAGCAAAAATAAATGATGACTGTCAGAGGAAGATGAAGATATCTAATTTAGTTTTGATAATATTAGTTATATAGCTTTTCTTAAACAAATTACAAATAATATTAGAACTGTAGTAGTACCTATATCAGAATCTTTGTTGAGACATCCCTCCACAATCCCACAAATATCAGATTCGTTGTAATTTTTTCACAGATGAAACCAAATTTCATGTTATTATAATAGTTTTTAATCTTCAGCATTCATTAACCATTTTTGTTGCTCTTTTTGTAAGGAATCACCCTTACATTATTTTAGAAATTTTTTTAACCTTTACTATAACATGTTTGTACATATCCAGCATTTTTTACTTAATTTTGTTCTAGTATATGTTTGGTGCACTAGCTTGCAAGTTAGGACTGAGATGTAGGTTTATTATGTTATTTCACATTTTTTGTGGGAAGTCACAGGTTTGAGAGTTTTCTGTATACTAATTTTGAAATCACAGGCTCAGGACAAAAACCAGCTTGGGAGGAAGAGAGCAAAAGCGAACGTCCACTCTCCAAGGCAGTCGAAGAAAGACTGAATATGTCACTAGGTTCAAGCAAAGTCTCTAACTTGCTTCCACCTTGGCTACATATTGGATGCCACACATTCCTTGCATATACAGCTGGCACCAAAAGATTTATCCGTATGTTAATACCCCAGGTTTGTTAGCTATGAAAAATACAAATTTATAAAAAAAATTTGTCATATTGGTAATATGTTTATATAACTGTGTATTTGAATTGTTAATTGTGATTATTTTTCTTTAGATATTATGTCAGTCTGTCTTTCTCATTAGTTTGATTTTTGTTTTATCACTTGCACTTTGTATGCTACTTGTTTTATTTCTTTGGTTTGCAGCTTCATTTGTTTTGTTGCTCTTCTACCATAAGTATGCCTCAGCAAATTTTTCAAGATGTTTCAGTGAGGGCCTGTCATGTCTTCATGTCCTTAAGTAATGAATCATTAAACATAAGCTGTACTGCTTGTGTGTATTTTGTTTCATCCTATCCTCATTAATTATATACAGTACATGCCTAATAGTGTGGTCTGTGATTATACTGGCTGTCCCAGCTAGATAAACCAACCAGGCTGGAAGTTAAGTATATATCAGGGTGATATTCTTTATTGTCCAAAGCCTGGCACTGTATGGTGAAAAACTACAAAAGAGAAACAAAATGCAATGAATCTAGATACATTTCATTGTATTTAAACCTAGTGGACTGGGTGTTAGATATCCACATATCTAACATCTCAAAGGCTTAGGTCCACTTCTTTGGAATTCTCATTTCTAAGAATGATCAGGTGTGCTGAACCTCCAGTCGGTTCAGGATTCTCTTACCTCCCTCCAAGTATGAGTCTACAATAATGTTAAGACTGAAGGTTTGTTCCACATATGAACAAATGACAAATTTTTTATTAATTTGTATTTTTCCTAGCGAACAAACCTGGGGTCTTGACATTGACTGCCGACCTCTAACCACCCCTCTTATGTTTCATCCTGGGTTGGATGAAAGACTAATGCGTCACTAGGTTCAAGTGTGGCCTCTGACTCTCACCTCAATTATGCTGGATATACCAGCGCGAGAAGAGTCTATATACGACCAAGAGGTCTGAGAAAACTAATCCTTATTATCATTACGTATTAACATTCAAATAAATCTTCTGGCGCCAGCTGGAAACTGGTTAAAAACAGTTGAAATTATAAATGGAAGGAATCTGTGGTATCTGGCATTTGATACGTAATTGAGGTGAAAGCGAGTCAGAGGCCACACTTGAACCTAGTGACGCATTAGTCTTTCATCCAACCCAGGATGAAACATAAGAGGGGTGGTTAGAGGTCGGCAGTCAATGTCAAGACCCCAGGTTTGTTAGCTATGAAAAATACAAATTAATTAAAAATTTGTCATTTGTTCACATGAGAAACAAACCTTCAGTCTTAACATTATGGTAGACTCATACTTGGAGGGAGGTAAGAGAATCCTGAACCGACTGGAGGTTCAGCACACCTGATCATTCTTCTTAGAAATGAGAATTCCAAAGAAGTGGACCTAAGCCTTTGAGATGTTAGATATGTGGATATCTAACACCCAGCCCACTAGGTTTAAATACAATGAAACGTGTCTAGATTCATTGCATTTTGTTTCTCTTTTGTAGTTTTTCATCATACAGTGCCAGGCTTTGGACAATAAAGAATGTCACCCTGATATATACTTAACTTCCAGCCTGGTTTAAGACCTCGGGTTTCTGCCCTTTTTCACTTTTGTACTAAGCCTGTTCAAGTGATGAAAAAGGTAAATTCTATATTATTAGATGTTTTAATTCTTGAAACTTGTGTTTGGAACGGACAGATTTTGCTTCTAAGCCATAGATTCTGGGGTGAAAGAGAACGAGAAAGACCACCACCCTCTGATTGCATGATGAGGATGATAATCAATGCAACCCTCCCCCCTCTTGGCCAAAGTTAGGGCTAGAGGCAAGTCTGTTTTCAGATTAAGATCCCTGTCCAATGACTGAGGTAAAGGTTTCTACAGGGTAGTCCTGAGGCTTCAAAGTACCAATGTCAATTCCCGCTTAAGGGGCCTAATTTCTCTAGGAGAGCATGGCTGCATGAAGCTCTTCACAAGCATCGCTGTTGCTGAGGAGGTGGACATGTCCACACCATATAGGCAGAACACCTAAGTGAGTGCAGTCCAATACCTTTTAACAGCCAAAAGACAAGTGACTGTCAGATGGGCCACTTCCTTGTTAAGATATTTCCCAAGGATGTATGGAGGTCACTCTCTTGCAGGAAACTTTGGATAACCTTCACCTGTGAAGGTGTAGAGACTGCATGGGCTACCAGTATCATGCAAAGCCCCAGTTATGAATATTCTGTTGATTATGGGCTTAAGAAAATGAAAGGAAAAGATGGAGATGTCAATGTTGTCCTATGGGTGTTGAAATGCATCTTGCATCACTCCTCATGGGTCTGGAACGAGTGAGCAGATGATAGGAAGCTTCTAATTCAGTCTAGTGGCAAACTGATCCATCACTGGCTGTACCTTCAGGTCAAACAGTACTTCCTTTATTGACCATTCCATCCTCAAGACTTGTCCAAATGGGTCAGGTGGTCTGACATGACTTTCATTTTGCCTCGGATATACCTGGCTTTCAGCTCAATCTCATGCAATAAGCCCATTCGTGCCTCTGGATGGTCATTTGGCACGAGGGGGTAGGGGGACTGTCCCCCTTGTTCGATGATTTAGGCTACTATGGTGGCATGACTGCCATTGAGCGGCCTTCCAGATGTTGGTGTGGTGTAGTCTGAAGTGCAACCCTGTTCCCATTATCAAAAGCACACTGATGTGCACTCTATGTTCGTGGGGCCAAGTTCTGAGGTGAACTCTCCTCCCAGATGGGCTCCCCAACCTCTGGTTGGTGGGCTCTTCTGAGAACAGCAGTAACACCGGGCAGACATGCTCAATAAGATTCCCTGAGGGGGATTATGGTACTAAAGCTGCCACTCTAGGTCTTTCCAAACTTTGTTGTTGAGGAAAGCCAAATGATAACGATGTCTCGTCCAGAGCCCAATGACATTTGTTTCAATAGAGTGAACAAAGATGGTTTCTCCCATTTGGGACATTTCTCCTGGAAGTGCCTGCTGACTACTTTGAGATTATCAATTTGGGATGGGGTGAATGGGGTAGAGCCTTCATTGTCAATTTGCCTGAGGTCATTTGGAGGTACTTGAGCCTTTGCTTGGGAACTAAGTTATGTTTCTGTCAGTTTATTACAATCCCCAGACTCTGGCAAAAAGGACAGCAGATGCTGCTTGTCTGCAGCAGCTTTCTGATGAAATGAGAATGATTTAGTTATCCAGATAGCATCATAGACTGGCTCCCATGGAGTATGCCCAAGCCAAGAATATTGTGAAGACCGTGGTGAACACCTGTCATGCTGTCAGCATGCCGATGTAGAGGTCTTGGCATATGAGTGAAGGAACATTACTGAATTGTGGAATTTGTGGTGAATAGGGATATGGAGATCGATCAAGATCATGAAATCTCCCACTCGACAGATATCACAGGATGAGCAACTCTCTTCATCATGAAGGGCTGAGAGATATATGACTGACAGGCCTGAAGCTCCCCCCCCCCACCCCACCCCCCCAAAAAAAAAAAAAAAAAATTTAAAAAACTTTCTGTTGACCAGTGTCCATAGAGCCTTGGGCTTTGTTGAGTTGGCAAGGTATGTTGGGAATGGGACTGGGTCTGGTCTGGGGAGAGGGCAGCCATGGTTCTCTAAGAGGAGTTTTGTCCTTATTTCAAACTAAAAGTACTTTTCTGGGCTCAGCCGGGTTGCTGTGGTAGTGTTTAACACTCGCCCCAGTTTTATACCGACACCTTTTATTTAGGTGAGCGAGTCAGAGACTTCTGACATGTCCAATTTAGCAGTTCTCTGGTATTATAGCAATATTTTACTAGAAATAGTGCTAAAGAGGACACATTTCACTGGGCGACACGGCTTCCTCGCCCAGAAATAGATTTTTCCTACGTCAAAATCCCTTTTATGGGATGTATTTAAGTACAATATTAAGTTTAATAAAATGAGTCAATATTAAAATTACCTTTATTAAAAATTCTTTCCATAATCAATATGGGGGACATTGATAGCAGAATAAATATCATAAACTTAACTATTTAAAAGAAAAATAATGCAAAAACCATGAGGATACAGGATTTCTCTAAACTCATGGTTTTTACTTTGCTTTTTTATGGAACAATTAACACACCTCTTCAATGAAGCAGAGATCTGATCAATAAAACCTGAATAAGGTTTAGTTAATGCCCATAATTGGCTTTTGACATTGGCAACAAAGACCTTGTGACAGCTGTTTGGATAAATTAACTAAAGATATACATTTTTGTGCAGTTATTAACACACCTCAACATGCAACCACCTACCACACTACCCAAGCACCAAAATAAAAGCTATGCACATCTATTTGTAAATAAAATTCCATAGCATCAAAAACACTCAAACAAATAAATATCTATCTTACACTATAGTTCATTATATTAAAGAAGACAGAACAAATCTGACACAACAGCTTATAACCTCAACCTTAAAATATATGTAAACAAGATGGAAGCTATCTTTTACATTTTTGTCCACAGCAATTTCTAAAGATTATTTTTCCTCCTTTCATTTTCCACAAAACTTTTATTTAGTGATTCTGTGCCAATTTATTTCTTGACACACAGTTTCCCAAAGCTCTATGTCAGAGCAGTAGAAGCACACAGGACAGCATTCCTCCTATATCTGTATTAACTTGTGACTCACTAAGTTCCCAAAAGCATAAAGTTAAATATTACCTGTACAGTATTTCTTCTCAAAATTCTCATTTTTTTTTTTTTTTTTTTACTACACTGCTACTCTATGCCCATTAGAAATACTACAATAATATGCTGAAAATAAGAAAAGGTAAAGGGGGCAAGCTGCATTTTGGGGGCATAATATTTATTTATAACAGTCTTCAGATCCGTCAACATTAGCTAAAAAATCCATGCTAAAATCATTCCTTTTCTTTATTTTAGATGCCTACTAATTCTAAACTAACTACTCTGCAAGAATGAATTTATCATGATATCAAGCAATATGATACCATGCACATACACAAGAATGTTATAATCTTAAGGAAAATCAATCAAATTCAGTTTTGTTTCACCCTTTGAAGCAACAACAAAAAAATTACCAAAATTTGACCTTTTCAGATATAACAGACATCCCCAATTACTTTTGACATATTTCCCACAAAATTTCTATTTTACTGTAACAATTATAACCTCACATAAGGCCATCTTTGGAAGGGTGAATGTGAATCTCCCAAAATATGACATTTTGTCAAAATATTCTGTATGTACGTATACATGAAGTGGAATGCCATATAAATCTAAGAAAAATATTTCATAATTTTTCTGAATTTCCTTTGGTTTTTCAGTGACTGACCCAATAAATTTCTACAAACACAAACAAAAGGTTGCAAGAAACTGTGAAAAAAGTACATTAAAGCTACCACAATATCAGCCATCACTTGTAGCACCAGACTTTGAAACATTTCATCAGCTGGTAAATGAAGGGCATTTAGTAAGTAATAGATGTACACCCCAAAAAATCTTCAGGGAATTTGGTGAATAAGAATACTTTCAAATGGAACAGAATAATCTTGGTCCTTAATTGTAGGACATCACATCTAAAAGAACCTATTTGCCAGCATGTAAAGCTGGTGTATCTTATAAAGTGTGGATCAAGTGTACAGGTCAAACCTACTAGCTATGAGCAACTGGTTTACCTGATGATTAACAAATCCCACCCTCAACTTTTAACTATGGTCTCGTATAACAGAAGTAAGATTCAGCATCGATAAAAGCCATGCAACAAATATTTAAATTAATAATTTGGAACATTCTATGTCCCTCTGTATAGATAATAAAACCAACATAAAAATACAAATGTTTTGTCGTTTGAGGAAATTGTTTTAACAATTTTTGTTAATAGTATCTACCATACTTCACAAATGTCATTAACTATTACCTAAAGTAATAATACATGCCAGTTGCTTTGTCTTCATACAAATGTCTAACAAAGGGGTTTATTACATATCTATACATTATAAGCAACTACATCAACAGTTTTAAATTGCAGTCATCATGCATTTTGCCAAATATCTTTAGTATACTTAAAATTATAGCATTAATAACATAGTACCGGATGAGAGACAGAGATTGTAAGCTAAAAGATTTTCATTTCAGTAATGATAACCAAAGCTTTTTGTAAAGAATGTCAATTACATAAAATTGTTGAAAAATATTGATGACTTAAACAGAGTACAGCACTGGTAGTACATACAGCTGTGTGAAAGAAAGAGAGAATTTTAGCTCAGTCCGACAGGCAGATTATATGAATGAAGTACAATTGCTTAACTTCTTTTGTAAAGCATAAGGGTTTTACCTGCAGTGATACATTTTCCATATACCATACCTCATAAATAACAATTGTGGTATTATACTTAAATCTTTCATACACTTGTATTCAGTTACTATGGTATCTAACAGAGAGGGAAAGTATAATTATTATGCTGTAAAAGAAGCTTGTACTGAATCTTCTTTCAAGTAATATCTTTATACCAGTAGGCAAAGTTTCAAAATACCCTTCAAGGGGAAGGACTTTAGTATGAGAATAGGGAAATGTGGGGTACTTCTAATTGTTACCCTATATGCTAGCATATATGGTACTGTATACTCCTTTTAACAAAAAATGGGGTCATGGAAAAGGTACAATTTTGGGAATTATAACTCAATAGTAATATATTACCAAAGTTATGAATAATTATAATAAATGACTATTTTTCTCAGATTTAGTTTAAAGTTATATTAATAATAACCAGGACTACTATATAAATAAAACTTTCAATAATAAAATCTGGTATGAAAGGTTACTATACTACACTTTTATAAAATAATACTGACAATTTGAATGACAATGTCAACTGAGAATATCAATAATAAGAGTATGTAATTTCACAAGAAATGTGGGAATCAAAGTATCTAAATGAGCATTGATAGAAATACTCAAGTTTGGCCATAAGCACTAAAATTTTCAGGACAAATTGTGATGCATACTAAGAAAATAGGAAATGCTTACAATTGTTACTTTCAATGCCAACATTATTCGACTAATTATGATATTCTATCTTTAAGAGTCTAGACAAATTCCCCATTTTAAAATACTGTACATGGCAAATGAGTTCACTAATTACTATAAGTTTCTCCTTAGAAAATGAAAAATTAAGAAACTTATGTAATGAATATGCCATACATATAATGCTAATGGCTGATTTTCTGGACTGCATGATTGGTACTGTAACAATCCTATGAAGACAGAAATGGATGAGGTAGAAGCAAGAAAGCTGCCTAATTGCCACCAGTTAATTTCAGTACTCATATTGTTAGTGGGAAAACTTATCTGATGAATATTTGCTTTAGCAATGCTGGAATACTTATTTTGATTGGACCTATATGCCAAAGTAATAGCTTTCTTTTGAGAAGGGCTAATGAAGAAAAACAGCACTAAACAAAAAGGTGACTTCTGTTCTGAGATATCGTTTATCCCAAAACTATGACAGGACACAGTGGCTTTACTTCTCTTTCTTAATAAAACACTGAAAAATGAGGATACTTGGATATGTAACAGTATTTTACTTCTTGATATAACCAACTTCGCAGGAAGTAAGAAGCAAAGACAGACCTAAAGGACTCTCATCTCTTCAACTAATCATGCAGGTGTACAGTGCTGTTCTTTCATGACGCGGGAGCTGGAAAGAAGGTACCGTATTATAAATTAGTTTGATAATGCCGCTGGGTCTCATTTTTCGACTCTCATAAAGTTTGCTTAAATGTGAGGTAAATACTGTAGCAGGGACAGGTAAGTAAAATTAAACCAAAGGGACTTGATGAAAAGTAAGAGAATTTTGACTGATAAGAATTGAATTGAATTAATATATATTAAGCACCAAGTCTGGGACACATTTCGGGTTTGGCAGAGCTCTCAGTTCAAGGAATGGTAATGAAAATAAAAAGTGATCAAAGTTCTAACCAAGAACTAAATTTCTGGAAGACAATTAAAAGTTCTGGAAGTAATAGATTACTTGTAACTCAGTACTGCAGTTAAGGAAGAGTTACTCCTACTATGCCCTACATAGAAAATGTCACTTAACAGTGTGCCTTGTGCAGCAACTTGTTGACAGTTCTAAAGATTCTTGGCAGTAGACGTGATCTTCGACCAGATATAACCTCATATGCGCAGGCGTTGCCAGATCTCACAGATTCCTTGCTTACAATCTCCGATTGTATTAACCGGTTTACCAGCTACACTTGGAAATATCCTATTGTTAAGACTGAAGGTTTGTTAGCTATGAAAAGTATAAAGTAACATGTTTAGCCAAGTGCCTATGGCTGAGTCTTAGTAACTCTTGATGGACTGCCTGATCTCAGTATGGGGAACAGTCACTGGTACAGTCTCAGTCATTAGAACAATTATGTTTCAGAAACCTATATTTGAATGATGATGAGTTCTGGCTTGGTTGAGGTCCTGGCTTGTAATGTAGTACATCTTGAGTGATGCCAGGAAGCATCATCTTTCCATGATCATATGAAAAATATGATGTGGTAAAGGTGAATCAGATGAAGATGAATTACCTCTTCTTTACTTGGGAGTCTTAACTCATTTTCTAATGCCTGAAAGGTGAAAAAACTATGCAGGCCAAATGTCACCCATTATGACACCTCTGGAGATATCCTTTACCTATGATGACTGCATTCTGGGAGACATTGTAGTTGAAGGGACTAGCGTAAGGCTTGCAGAAGGCTCAACAGGGATTCCTTGGAACTCGACAGAAGAACAAATATGTATAATGATGCTTTTGTTTACTGCACGGTTAACATGTTTCAAGCTTTCAAAGTTTTGTTACAGTGTGGGTTATTACATGGCATTTGGCATCATGGGTTATTACATGGCATTTGGCATCATGAAGCTAGCAAGTTCAATACAAGGTAGTACGTACTTCTAAAAGTTTAGCATGCCTCTTTTAAGAGATGTGAAAGATAACCTAAGCATCTATTTCATGTTAAAGAGTAATTATCTAAATTGAATGATAAAAGTTGCAAGTTATAAATCACTGGTTACCAATTCTGTCCCCACGTACAATATAATAATGCAAGTACTACCATGCTAAATGCCTAACAAACTGTATATAATAAACTGCCAAGAAGTTCATAAATTTATTATTACAGTACCATGCTGTAACTCCCTATGAAGTAAAATATTTACATTGTTGTTAACTTTTAAGATACTTTTTGAAAAATAAACTAAATACATAAGACTAAGACAAAAGAATGTCAGTTTCTGTCTCAGAAATATAAATTAGTTACACGTATAAATATATATATGGAAATGTAGTTAACATTTCATCCTCATAGGGGGTTACTGCCTTTGTGCTTGGTGTGGTGCACTATATACCATCCTGAATATTTTGAACAGCTTGTGATACATTTTATTTTTTGCAATAACTTTCATAAGTTTATTCAGCATAAATAGCCATTTGTATTCTCAGTGAGGTGGGAAGAATGAGGACACAAGAAAAAGCTAAACAACTGACTGGAAATGGAATACAGAATTATCCATAGCTGCTGGTTGAATACATCTGAATAAATAATTTTCTATAAGCCGTAAGTTTGGTATGCCAAAAACAGAACTCTGAATCCACAGCATATTATATGATATATGGTAAAGCATAATGAAATAATCAAACTATAGAAAATTTGAAGAGGTGTTTACCATTTGAGTGGTTAATATACAAGTATATGTGGTAGATGTTAGTGAATTGGAGATGTTATATTACTATGTACTTCATAAGCTAGCCATCTTCAGATAAATTCTTTAAGTAAAGTTAATTTTTACTTTCAATTTGTAGCACTACATAAATTTTATCTTTACCATTCAAGTTACAGAGATTTAAACACATCGCTGGCTGAAAGGCTGAAACCCTTATATAATCTGGATTACTAGAATAATTTTTGTTTACCATTAATAAATGATAAAATGTTTAACAGCAGCAAAGTAAGTTGACGGGAGAATATCCTGGAAAAATTGTCAGGGAAGATGGTCACTCAGGTCATTAAGCTGCACGCACATAAGTGGCTAGAGGAACATGGTAGCTCTTATTCTTCTGGGTTGCAAGATCTATTCAGATAGCTATATTACATGATAAAAACTCACTTCCTAAGTTTCAAATACACTATCAACATACTTTACCACTAACTTGTGAATTTTAGTTATAATGTTTTGTATTGCCTATAACTATTTTTTATACTTTCATTACATCTTAATGCGATTTAAAGTTTCGTAAACATTGAGATTTGTTGGGTAATTTCTTGGGCAGTAAGCCCTCATATATTATTCAAACATAAATTATTGGAACTACATAATTTGCTTCAAGCTATTTTGGCATCTAGAAAGCTGCATAAAAATTTCAACTTTTGTAAGACATGTTGAATTGAAATTACAATAAAATAATTTTAAACAAACCTATAAGACAAATTAAGGTCGATAAAACTGAGATAATGAGATTCACAATACAATAACTATTAATGAGACTGAAATAATAAAAAAACACATAGAACTTCATATGAGAACTGGCTACATTGGATGATGATACTAAAAAACAACCTAGTAGTAATTTGTAATTTCTTATGTGAACTTGGGAAGCCCATTTAAGCAGATGGTGATATTGGTTTTTGGAAGAAACTGAATTGTCATATTTTATGCAAGTTTAGTAACAAAATCTCTTAAAAAGAACAAATTTACTGTAATTTGTTTATAACTGTTAGGCAAATCTTGCAATTGAATTATGACCATCCTACTACCTCTGTCTGCATCAGAAACTTGATAAGACTCTCCATTTCAGTAACTGGACCCAATATCCACAAATACATTCCAAGATATACTGCAGAAGGCCAAAGCCACAGATAAGAGTAAAATTCCTGCAGTCCCCATGTGCAAATAAACATTCATACCAACTAACAAACAGTTTAACCGATAAATTATGCACGCTAAAATGACATTTTTATAAAATAATGTTTCATATATACTTACCAAGTAATTACATAGCTATAAGTGGAACTTATAGGTATGTAATTACTTGGTAAGTTACTTATATAAAAATTAATATATTATATACAGTAATACAAAATATTGTATATTACTATACAGTAGAATATCATGTATCTCTCTCCAATTGAAGGGATTCCTGTGTCTGAGTCTATACCTCAGAATGATAAAATGCATTGAGAGATGACGGGGCAAAGAAAATCTGCTTTTATAAACATCAAAGGATGAGGGAATAGAGAAAATTATGATTTTTATATCCCTCAAAGGCTAAAGAAAAATATTGAGTCAAATATGTACTGTACATACCTGTATGTAACCTGTAATGAGGACATTATATTTGTTAAAAACATTCTATCCTTTGGTGGTTACTACTAATTGACTCCTACATCCTTTGATATGATGGCGATAACGATGAAAGACTTGTAATATGTATGTGTTAGGCTGTTTCCCTTTTGACAAAAACCACACAAGAATCATAAGACGATTTTCTTTGGAAGGTGAATAGAGAAGAGCAGACAAAAGATGAGAATGTGGAAGTAGTTACAAGCAGATGATGGTTATGGCCTGAGACCATCAACAGAGGACTTTTCAAAACTGTTTTTCAACCTTACGAACAACACTGTGATATGGAGTTCTTGCTTATATCTTTTCAATTAATCAAAACATTGTCCCTATTTTGACAAAGTACAGTATCAAAATTCATTTCTTAAATTTTTGTTAATTATCTGCTGTAATGTTGATTATATCACTTCTTGTTTTAGTAAAGTTTCAAGTTTTTCTTCTCTCACCATCCAGGATATACGGTGAGACACACACACTTGATACTTAGCCGAGATAAGAGTCAATGATAAAATCACTGTCAATGCAGATAATTAAAAAACTGAAAAATGTATATTCCACACTTTGCCAAAAACGGTACAATATGCTGGAGAGTTTGCAATACTTCCACTAAGTAAGCCACTATTTTTTCCTTTGCATTCTGACATTAAAAAATTTCCCATTTTCTTTAATGTCCACTTGACTGCTTCAGCTTCAGTTTCTTCTTCATCTTTCTCTGCATATAATTTAATGAGGTCTTTCAATGTCCTGTAGTTGATAACTTCATGCAATTGTCTTCATTCCAAATATTCTTCTAGTAAGCATTCACTGTTTCTGGATGAAGGATGACTGCCATGAGGTCATACTAGGTTGCATGAGCTGATCAACTGAGGATTCCAGGCATATTGCTGATCAGTATCAATAAAAGCCATGATAAGGCAATCCTTTCTTCTCCAAATATTTCTTTGCTTTGTGAATAAAATATTGGTGAAACCATTCATTGAATAACACTGGTATGACCCAAGCCCTGAGATTTAGTTTACCAAATTAGTTTTTATTTTTCAAAATGCAAGAATTCTCCAATTGGTACAAGCATTCCTCTCCTTCCATGCTTTAAAGCTTTATACCTGTTTTGCACTTATCTGGATACTATGTATAGGCTCAATTGAGCAACCTTTTCCAAAACAGTCCTGTTATGTCCCTATTACAAACTTTCTTTTCAAAGCAGTCCTGTTATGTCCCAATAACAAACTTGCTTATGATGGCATCCTCATTTTCTAATATTTTTTTAAAGATTGAATCTACTTCTGAATACCTTGCTGACTGTAAATGACTGGTTTCTTCTTCATCTTTTTGTTAAAAGCTCTCCTATTAATTTATGGCCTTTCACTGTTACACTTTTCCATCAATGGGCATATTTTTTTTTCTTGTGGTGATTTGAAACTAATAAATCTGCTTTTGGAATTTTCCTTTTCTTCCTATTTTTCAAATTGCCATAAACAGGAAATAACTGAGATTGTGGTTGCTGAAACAAAATGGTTCTACTGTTTGAAATATTTAAAGGTACCTTATTTACCTGCTTGTGGTTTACCAGTGTGTCACAAATGTATGTTATATGTTACCAAGGGTAACTTTTCATGTACTCTTGCACGTGTATATAATTTGCAAAAGGTAGTAAGTGATATGAGTAATCATGGTTTCAGTATGAAAGATGGCTGGATGGTATTTTACTTTATACAATACAGAAAATCATATTTTACTGTATATGGAAAATCTTAAAATATATTTGCAAACAAAATATATAATCATACAAATCATGCACACTACAAATGAAGAATACATTTCTTGTATTAAAAATAAAGCCCTCTTCCTCTGAAAACATGTAAATAATTAAAATTAAATTATTTAATGAAATAACTACAAAACTTTTAACTACTACAGTGCCATTACAAGCTCTTATCAGTGCCATTTGTAATTTAGCATCAAATAAAAGCATCAACAATTTTACAACCCCAGCAGGAAAAACTGAGTTTTGTGCCATGCAACTACTGCACTGTGTGATAAAACAAATCTTTGTCTGCAGTTTTTTTAAGTCTTTACTTAATCTTAAAATCTGAAACCATGTAAAAATAAATATAAATAAGAAAAGAGATTTAAACAAAATATGTCAAAGACATATTCCAAATCCAGATTCTGAACAAGATTCAAAGGTTATGTGAACAATGTAAAAACAGCACACACTGCACTTACCATTAAGTCAATCAGTTTAATGTAAGTACTACTTATAAAAATAATCAGCTCACTCGTGACAAAACAACAAACAACAACTGGCAAGTCCTAAACCTTTGCTGTATCGACAGCAGCTCTTCTTTGTTGGAGTTGCTTGAGACGATGATTGCAATATACTCTCATGAAAATGGCTATGAATACTAAAATAATACCGAGAATACCAAGAACAGTCACTGGATGAGAATACAAGATACACGAAAGGAGGATGGCTAAACCCTGGAAAGAAAGAATACAAATTATTAGAGCAAAGCATCAAACAGAATTATATATTTAGCTCATCAAACGCCTTTTGATGACCCAGCAACAATAACAGTAAAGAAAGATTCAAATCAGTTTCTTTACTTAGTATCAAATGCATATGGTGCACAATTAATCTACAAGTCAGATATCGATGCAAATTTTTGTTTCCTAACAAAACCAATAACTTATAGATAGAACCATTTCTTCGGTAGAAAATAACGCCAGACAGAAGAGAGAGAAGAGAAAATAAAAAGAGCACTAATCTCCAACAAGTGAGCAGTGCACATGTTATTCCAGCACATTCTTCCTATGACTGTCTGTATGCAAACTATTCCTCAGACTTAAATTTTAGTTATGGAATGTTTTATCTGTTCATTGTCACCTTTGTGCATATCAACCATCTCAACTTTAAAGTTATTTAAAATTACACAAAATCCATTATCTTGCAAAGCAAGCTTCTACAGAGTTGGGCCCTAACAAATGAAAAAAATTTATGATACATATTGAAAGAAATGGAAATGTCACTGCATAATTTCCATAAAAACTAAGTTTAACACTAAAAAACTAAATAAAGAATAAATTTTACACTATACACAAGTGTTCTGTATTTAGGAATTAAAAATAGAAACCACAGAAACAATATCAAAGTTAACTTACTTGACGAATAGTCATAATAATGACAAAGACGACAGGTCCAAAAACAGCTATGGTATGGAATATAAATAACTGACCAGAAGCTGAACATACCTGTAGAAATACAAACACTTGTAGCAGTGCCAGTTCCCATGATGCAAAATTCATTTAGAATCCAATAAAATGAAAAAAGATGCTATTTAATGATATAAAAGAATTTTATATATACTTACCCAGTAATTACTTAGCTAGGAGTTCTACTCAACAAGTTAGAATTTTGAAATTAGCAGTAGCGGTGGTTCTTTTGGTTTTGGGAAGGTGACAAGGCCCCACCCACTTTCGGGGTAAGAGAAGAGAAAAAACTCAACCAAAAGCTCAATTTGTTTATGCTAAAAGTCCATAGGCACGGAGGAGAGCAGGCTCCATCCGTAATTACTAGGTAAGTCTACCATATATAAAAAAAATTTTATCATAAAAATGTGATTTTTATATAGTATATAACTTATCCAGACTGATTCCATATTGAAGGAGGGTATGGAATCATGGACAACATAATGGCTTAAAGCATAAATGAACTAAGGAAGAAAAACTATGGCTAGCATTGAAACAATGCTTGTTGTTTCTTCACCTGTTGAAAGAGCTGCTGCAGGTAGATACTGCCTCTGGTTGCTGCTCCTCTCAACATACAGTGGTGGTGGTAAAGCCATGCTGTAGTGGGACTCTACAGTGAAGGAGTACTCCGAAGACTGATAAAATACTACAAAATAGCTTTGTGACGAAGATCCCAACAAAGCATACAGAATTGCCCCTGCCCCAGGCTTAGTACCAGAAAATAAAGAACCAGAACAATGCAATCACCTACACCAAAATATTAAAAACATATGACCACTACCGTACATTAAAAGACTGGTAGCCACTCTAGGTACACTTGTACTCCCCCATACTCCCCTATGACTCAACACCCTTTTTTTTTCAAGGCGAGAGCCAGACCAAAGGAAGCTATAGACACATCCCGGGGTACTACAATTTTCATAAATGGTCTCCACATCTCTTAAATATGCATGGCAAAAATGGATTTACACTTCCCATACGTTGTTTGAAGGACTGAGGAGAGGGAAAGGCTATGTCTGAATGCTACAGAGGTTGCAACTGGCCTAACATCATGTGCTCTATCTGGGGGTGAGCCTTTAAAATGAGGTCCCTTAAAAAGGTTATTGTATTCTAAACATGGGTCTTGCAGGATTTTTTTTACTGAACACCACAAGTTATTAAATTCTTCTGTATCTTTTCTGTTCTTTGCAGATAATAGGGCTTAAAGGGCTTAAATTCTCCTCTAATCTTTTCCATTTTTGCATATAATACCTGAGGGCTCTCACTGGGCACAAGGCCCTCTCTTCCTCCTCTGGACCAATGATATCTGTTAAATTTATAATAGCAAACCAACGAGGCCAAGGCTGTGAAGGATTCTCATTTTTATCTAAAAAAAAAAAAAAAAAAAAAAAAAAAAAAAATCAGAGAACACACTGCATCTCCTCCACAAAAAAATCTCTTTCGTCAATAGCATGAAGCTCACTTACTCTTTTTTGCTGTTGCCAGGGCCAGTAAGAAAATAGTCTTCCTCGTCAGATCCCTCAGCGAGGTAGAACGAAGCGGTTCACAGTGTGGGCCAGACAACCATTTCCGGACCATGCCCAGATTCCAAGCGAAAGAGGTTTCTTTCCTCTATTCGGAAATGTTAAAAGACTTCACGAGATCAGAAAGGTCTTGGTTACTACAACATCCAGGTCTCTATGCTCAAATACAGAGCTGGGCATTGCTCTGTAACCTTTGATTGTAGATGACAACAGGCCCGTTTAGGATTACAAGTACAGAAGGAAGTATGATATTGTTATGATACAATAAAGTTTGTTCATACTTACCTGGCAGATATAAATATAGCTGTATTTTCTGAAGTCCGACAGAATTTCAAAAACTTCCGGCACACGCAGTGGTCGGCCAGGTGGTTAGTACCCATTCTCGCCGCTGGGAGGCCGGTATCAGGAACCATTCCCATTTTCTATTCATAATTTTTATTTCCAGTCCCCTGAGGGGAGGTGGGTGGGTACTTGATTATATATATCTGCCAGGTAAGTATGAACAAACTTTATTGTATCATAACAATATCCTTTTTTTCATGAAACTTACCTGTCAGATATATATATAGCTGAATCCCACCGTTGGAGGTGGGAAGGGACAGAATAGAAGGATTTTGGGAAACAAATGCATGCAGATGATTTACATCTTGGTTCCACCTGTTAGCATAGCTGGCTTCGTGGTTATTGCCACGTAAGTCTGCTTGTGCTACTAGAGTTGCCAGCGAGGTAGAGACCTATATAGCTGGTGCACTCCAGATGATCTGTCAACAGGGGCGAGACCACGACGTGACTAGACCATATTGACCATACCATGAGGGCTAAGAAGTAAAATAAATATATATATAAATATATATATCACCACCTGACCAACCTAGCCAAAGTTAAGGTATGTTAACTAAGGCTTAAGAGTTAAGAAGTCGCCGTTGTCGGCGACTCAACAACTAAATTAAGAGCTCGTCCTAACCATTTTCTACAGGATAGGATGAGTGGTACTTCTTGCCCCCAAGATTGTGTCTGCAGACACGTATGGCCCTAGCAAGCAGCAGATCTCATATGCCATCTTCACATCTCGCAGGGAGTGTGAAGTGAACACAGAGTTGCTTCGCTAAAACATTGTACTCAGGATGTTGCGGAGTGCCATGCTCTGTTGAAATGCTTCCGAGGCCGCGCCCTCACCGCGTGAGCATTCAGATAAAAAGATTTCAAATCTTTGTGCAAACACAATGAAGGAGCATTTTTTAAAGAACTCCTTAACACTAAAGCCAGGGTGTTCTTCGATATGGGCAAGTCTGGTCTTTTTCGGAACACTGCAGATTGCCCGAATGACTTCAACTTTCTTGAGTTTTATGTAGATAAAACTTGAGAGACCCGACAGGGCACAGGACTCTCTCTGGCTCCTGCCCACTAACTTGTGCCATCCTTGCTTCCAAGCTCCTGGCCCAAGGACAAAACGGGTTTCCATTCTTAGGCCACAACGGAAGGCTTAGAGAGCACACCGCCTTGTGTTCTCTAAAGCCAAAACTTGTGACGATGGCTTAAAATCTCACTAACCCTCTTTGTCGTATCTAGGGTGGTTAGAAGAAGGCCTTCCTGATCACATGCAAGAAGTTAACAGGTAGGAGAGGTTCGAATGCTTTGACATCAAGAACTTCAGACTACGTCTAAGTTCCATATTGAAAGCTTCGATCTGGACATGCACAGTCAGTCCGTCTGTACTATCAGGTGACCGACCAGTTGACCAGTCAGACGAATCAAGGACAGCAAGGCTGTACCCTGAAGACCATAAGGCACTATTCTTCGCTGAAGGATGAGTGTCTGGACTGCCTGGGCGATTCAATCTAAGCAAACCTTGGGGGTGTATCAACGCAACCCAACGTCGTCAGCGAATCAACTCCTGAGCAACTCCTGACTCGAGCTTCTGGTGCCAGGAGAAAGGAGCGAGGAGCAAAAAGGCGATTCAGTCCCGAAGGAAGAATGCCTGACAGTCCAACCTGGTCTCATGTTACACGATCATCGGGGGTGTATAAACGCAACCGACTTCGTCAACAAGAAACTCAGGGCTACTATATGTCGCCTGATCTCGCACGAGTGTCTGACTCCGAGAAAACATGTGAGACAAAAAGTAGATGGTGAGCGAGTTTCGAGATTCCACAGAACTCAAAGATCGTGAAGGGCTTTGTTGTTTGACAGAAGCAAATCTCTGAGCCCAAAGGCCGTCAACAACATATTTGCGTATTCTTTAATAGTTGTGACTGCCAGCTTATCCCATTCTTCAGACGGAAAGGGAAGACAGTAATCTTATTCCTGTCAACATCTCGATAGTCTGAACGTAGTCAGACTCAGAGCGGAGAGGTTATAGGTACCTTTCGAGTTAGAGTAGACCGACTCTCTCGGAAAAGGTCCTTGGAAAGTGAACTAGGAAGGACGTGACCTCTGTGAATCCAGGATCCTGAAGGCCAACATGGGGCGATCAGCGTCATTGTCGCTCCCTGTGACGTCATAAATCCTCTTATTACATTTCCTAAGCGATTGAAAAAGGGGAAAGAGGACTAAAAACATCCATCCCCGTTCAATATCATAGGATGGCGTTTAATGGTACCGATCCCGGATCGAGAATAAGGGAGCAGAGAAGAAGAAGCCTCTCGTCCTCAACATATCGAAGAGATGAATGAAAGGATGTCCCTTAAAGTCTCCACAAACTCTCAACATACTTCTAAAGAAAGATTCCACTCGGAAGTCAGTAGTTGCTGCCGTCAATCGAGACGATTCGTACGGACTTTTGCAATCCTGTAACGAACCTGTAGAGGATCGTTACATTCTACGCCTGTTGTTATAATAGGCTCTTTCTCGTAAACTCGAACAGGGACCGAGAGAAGATACTTCTTAAGATATGAGAGAGCTGTGGAATATCAGAGTTGATCTGGACCACTGGTTCCAAAAACTCGTTTCGAGGACTGGAGGGACAACCGAATTGCTTCTACTTCTTTCAGATTAAGATCTAGTACATCTGAAACCCTATCCAGATGTCCGGCACCTTCTTTCAATCCCCTCAGGTGATACTTGACGCACTGAGAGATGTTCGTCAGAATCATTCCTTGATCTTGAATAATATTTCAGTTTCCAAGGTAGGAAAAAAAACTGTGGAGGTCTGAATTGCAGTCTATTCAGGGAAACAAACTTCTTCAGGAAGGAAATGGTCCCCAGCAAGCTCATCCATTCCCTCCCCGAGTATGCTTACTTCCCTAATAAGGCTGCGCTTTGCCTAAGCAGGAGAGCATATAATAGTGCAATGTTGCGGTAGACTCGTAGTTCTATACCGTGCGGTAACGAGCACCGAAAGGATTAAGAGATATCTCTGTTGAACATAGTAAAGCAAAACGAATGCAATGTTTATTCAGCCATGTAAGAAATCCCCTCAATCTTAGGCTAAAGTCCGTGATTGTAGGGCAGAGATACAGTTAGTCAGTCAATCCCGCAGGAGAGAGACGTAAACTAACGCGCATGACAGCGAACGAGCTGGGACTGGCTCGGTTGGACTGGAGCGGACAGTGACAGCAGCAGCTTACATTCGTCGTCTCTTACCGTTATGCGTGGGTTGCCAGCTACTCTATTCTACGAAGAAATAGGTCCGTTATTTTTGAGCAGAAAGAGACTCTCAAGCTGGTATATTTAAGCGAAACAGAAGGCGCTAAATATAGAAGTGCGTTTGTGTCGTCATAACACTATCATACAACGGTAAAAGAAAAATCGGAAACTCCTGGTAGGCTGCAGGGAGTAACGATTAATGCCTTTAAAATAAAAGACAATAGACCTCTCGGTTGTCATCCGAAGAGGTAACTACAGCAAGCGTATATGACTTGAACCAACCAGTAGTAAAATAACGCAAGGCAAAATATGAAATTGTTATGATACAACAAAAGTTTGTTCATACTTACCTGGCAGAGATATCTATAGCTGAATTTGGAAACACAGCTACATACATATCTGACAGGCAAGTTTATTGAACAAATCTTTGAGAATCGAAGCGGATAGCTCAAGCTTCTTATGTTATTGGACATAAGCGTTCATTGACGTAGTCTACAAGACTATTACTTGTACGAGTCTACGATTGATGAATGAGGGCTCTTACGAATCTTGTCAAAAAGAGCTTATCCGCTTACGCAATATAAAGTTATTGAGATGTTTGTCAATGAGAACTAACCCATTTACAGGACAAAGAGCATATTATTTTTCCCATTCCCGTATCAATCGAGGAAGGGGCAAGAATCCTGATAAGAGACTGGGCTTTCGGCAGGTAGGACCCCGAAGTTCAACTTCGGCAGCGTAGTCCCGAACTTAGGAACTAACAAAATCAATCATCTGAAAAGCCCTTTCAGATGGACTAAAAAGCTTGCAACTTAAATATATTGGCAGTATGGCAAAGGAAGTCCTGTCTTGTGCTTTCCTGAAGAGCGTCCTCTTGATGAGTGCTTTTGCAAGAATCCTACTGAACGTAGCCGAGTGTCATGACGTGCAGGACGTCGAGCTTTTACATAACCCGTAACCGCCTTATCACAAAGTCTTGACTGCGGTAGAGCAAACGAGATCTTCCCTTGCTTTCCTTAACTCCATCCACCTTTGCGAAAAGCAATATTAATTGACAGAGACCTCTTGAATTCGTGAAACCCAATGTCTTGCTGGGTTTCGAAGAAGAAGTTGCCTGTTCACTTTAAGCTTCCTCCGAAGCACTGCTTACTTCACATTCTTTGCAGGTGAGGTAGAAGGTATCACCGAAGGTAGAGGTAAAAATTCTTTAGGCCCTGATCTGAAACAAGAGCTTGAAGAGTTCAACAGAAACGTTCAGCCAGGCGACACACCTGGCGTGCGCTGGTGCACGCTCGGCGTCCACTGGCGCACGTTCGACGTCCACTGGCGCACGCTCGGCGTCCACTGGCGCGCGCTTGGCGTGCACCCGCGCGTGCCTGGCGTCCATCCGAGCGTCCAAAGAAGCGTGCAGAAAAGCGTCACGCTCCTGACAGGCGTCAAAACAAGCGAGAGAAACTGCCTTCAGGGAAGAGCGAGATACATCTCGGAGAAAAATCAGACTGCACGAAGCAGTCTCAGGAGAAGGGTTGATCGTGTAAGAATACGAAGGGCGAGGGAACGCCTTATTCTCACAGAACAAAGCTCGGACGTCAGTGCTCAAAAGCGTCCTGCTACTACGACTTCTTTTTCGTATTTCTCGGTGGAAAGACATACACATGTTCAGGCGACGTTCGCCTTATTACTTCTCACTGAAACGCATGACGAGAGAGAGAGAGAAACGTGAAGCGTCCTCCTCTATAAAGCTTCTATTTAGAGGGCGCGAGTCCTTCCGAAAGCTCCAACCCCTGCGCGGGGAGGACGCTTCAGAGGACGAGTAGCAATCCTTCAGGATTTGTGCACGTGCATGCACTTTGGCAGTCTGGGGATTTTCATCAGAAACTGCCGAAGGCACGCCAGATCAGTGGGGGTTCCTCGTAACCCTCCTTCGGCTTTCGACATGCTCTCTCCCCGGGTCCTGGGAGTCAAGCAGAGGTCCCGGCCTAGAGGCGAAATAAGGCCGATCTGACACACCCTCCACTACACAAGGGGCACTGTCACTGCACTAAGCCACTTCACTATTGCTCTCTAAAGCAAGCACTTTCGATTCTAAGTTACGAATCGAAAGAGTATTAGAGAAAGGGCAATAACCTCTACAGACACTGTTTTAGGGCCCGAAGGCAACATTACAGGGTTAAGAGTAACAATAACAGAAGTAGCACTCTACACAACAATGAAGGAGAGCGATCAACTCTCGCAGACATATTCATAACCCGTAGGCCATACTACAGGGTTAGGCAAAATAAAGTCTACAGGAAGGTTAGCAAGTTCACTACCCTGACTTTTGTTTACTGATTAATTGCGTACATACGAATCATACGTCTTCCTTACGGAATTAGACATGTTTACTGATTAATTGCGTACATACGAATCATACGTCTTCCTTACGGAATTAGACAAAATCTCACACTCTTTACATGACAAATCTCAACAAAGAAGCAAGACCCATACCCCTCATGCATACCAAGTGCGGATCTACCGAAGCTTTTCGGTAGCCACACCCTATCTTTGCAGACAACTCTGAAACTAGCCTAACTAGATTCAGATATCTTATGCAAAAATGAATCAAATTCAAATCAATTTAAGATAGCGTATGCCTAGCCACAAATCCAAATAAATAAATTAAAAGATAATTAGGATACTTAGCAGCAATGAAGTTTCCAAAATCCTAAGACGGAGGTACTGAAAACAGGTGTTTCCAGCACCGGCGACAGAAAAATTATGAATAGAAAATGGGAATGGTTCCTGATACCCGCCTCCCAGCGGCGGGAATGGGTACTAACCACCTGGCCGACCACTGCGTGTGCCGGAAGTTTTTGAAATTCTGTCGGACTTCAGAAAATACAGCTATATATATATCTGACAGGTAAGTTTCATGAACAAACTGCTATTTGAGGAATAGTGGTTTGAGAAGAAGAGATGTTGGATCTTCTGCACTAGTCTAAATACTTTCCACTTTGCTTGGTAAACCATGTTGGAAGATTCCCTTCTTCTTCTTTCAACTTTATTAATCCCATTGTACAGCAGGATTGGCCGCTCGAGTCAACTTTTTTCACCTATTTCGATCCCATGTATCTTCTTCCACCAGGTCTCACCTCGCCCATATCCCTCCTCACCACATCCATCCACCTGATCAGCTGAAGGCCCACAATCCTCCTCCACATCACTGGCATGTTCTTAGTTCTTTTGATTGGTTCCACTTCATCTCTTCATATTACATGGCCACAGTATCTCAGACAAGTTTCTCTAGCCTTCTCCTTTACATTACATTTACGTACCACAAAGATTCCATTCTAAATTTGGCAATTGTGTCCACTGCTGATCTTGAAAAACCTTTTGCTCGAATGAGCTTACTGACTGTGAAGAGCATGTCAGCCCCAGAGTGGATAGGTTTTGGTGGTACCTCCTGTAATGGGGCTGTCTGAGCAGACTTGGAATGGTAGGTAGGAGTTTTGGTAAGTTTGTCAGACCTAGAATGTCAGCAAACCACTCCACCTGAGGCCAGTTGCGGACTTATGCTCCAAAGTGTTGAAATCCTATGAATATTGCTTTCAACTCCAGGTTGATGTGGAGCCCCTTCTCTTTCTGTGATCACTTCTGGAAACTTCCTGATGCCAGAAGGGCTTCCCAACCCAGATCCAACACTTTGGAAAAGAAGTCTGGGTCGGGGTCCAGCGGGAACAGTGACTTCCCTTCTGTCAATCTTCCTTCTGATTTCCACCAATGCAAGTCCTCCTTTATTTTTGGAGTGATTGGAAAAAATGAAGGTCTTAGTGTATTTTCCGGTTCCAGCAGGCTCTCAGGTAAAACTGCAGCAGTCTCATATGGAGTCTCCCAAGCCTCTCAAATTATTCCATTAATGCTAGAGTGCCTAGAGAAGTCCAAAGAGTCTGAGAGTAGATCTGAATCCCCAAATAGAGAACACCCTCAGAGGGATTCAGCCGAGACTTTTGTAGGTTCAATAACAAACCTAGTATCTGTTTTAACCATAGAGTTTATTCTAAGTCCTCCATGTAGCTCTCCTTCAAAGGAGACTGAAGAATCCAGCCGTCCAAGATGAGCGAGATCTTGATTCCCGCCAGATGTAGCCAATCTGCAAGGGGAGCGAGTACCCAAGTAAATACCTGTGGGGCAGTCGAGAGGCAGAAAACGTCTTGAACTGAAATACTTGATTTTGATGCAAGAATCTGAGATACCTCCTGGAGCTTGCATGGATGGGAACATGGAAATATGTCTTGCATGTCCAATGAGACCATCCAGTCTCCTAGACTGACAGACACAAGGACAGACTGTGTAGTCTCCATGCTGAACTTGGTTTTCTCTACAAAGCACTTATACCTAATATGGGGTTCCACCCTCCTGACATCTTTGGCACTACGAAGAGATGGTTGTAGAAGCCCTTCGATCCGATGTTTTTGACTGCCTCTATGGCTCCCTTGCTGATAGAGGCAACTTCCTTTGCAAGGGCCGAATGTCTCCCCGAGCCGACAATGTAAACCATCAAGATGACGGGAGTGCTGGACAAGGGGGGGACTCTTCTTGAAGACAACTGAATATCCATCCCTCAGTACACTCACTACCTACTGACCTGTCCCTCTTTTGCTCCATTCCTCCCATAAGGAATGAAGCCTAGCCCCAAATAGAACATGGAGGACAAGGACATGGTTCTCACTTGTGAGAAGCCAACTTTGAGGATGACTTCTTGATTGCTCTTGAGGTGAACCTAACCGTGCCCCTGGGACAGAACTGTGACCTTTGTCTGGAGCCACGAAATAGCTGTGATTGAAGCGGAGACAACAATTTCATGGAGAAGGTAGGCCAACCCCTTTGACGCTTTGTAGATTGAGTCAATAAGTCTTGATTCAATTTTTTATGTAAGTGTGAAGCAACCTCACCATTGTGTCTAGCGGGAACAAATGGTATTTATCTAAAGGGGAGAACAGAAGTGCCAACTTCTGTGTGGCTGTCATGCTCTTGTAAGTGAAAGAAACCCACAGTTCTCTTTTCTTGAGCACTCCCATCTTACAAAAAATCTCTTACTGCCTTATCAGCGCAAGAGAAAAAATTAATCAAGTCCAAAGCGCAAACTTGAACTTTCTTATCCAACACTCCAATACAGCAATCAAGGAAACTCAAAACTTTGAAACACTAGAAAAGGCTCTTCAAAATGTGGTCCACTTGTAATGATGAGAAGAAAACCTTCACAGAAGAGAGAATGGACCTACAACTTGCATAAATGAGACCTGAGAAGTCTCCCTAGGAGGAGGCAGCCACACCCAGGGAAGGCACTTCTCCCGTCATGTACCAACCACTAATGTCTCCAAGCAAGGCAGGAAAGTGGAATACTGAAACATGCATTACCCTGCTCTCTCTTCTCGGAAACCAGTTTTCCAATCTCGCAAAGCCTTCTTCAACGAAGATGAGAGGACCATCTTAGGAAGTTTGGAGCCTGACGCCTGGCTACTCATCATAAAAGATGGAGAAGCAAGTGATGCAGGCAAGAAAAAATTAGGAAAATGATCCAGTAAAACCCTACACAAAAAATTATAAGGTGTAGGAGTCTTAGTCTGATACAAATCCTCTTCATCCAGAGATAGGCAATAAAAATATATCTGCAGAAGGAGCAAGTGGTCTCTCAAGAAGCAGCAGCAGAATATCGTCTAGTTGGCACTGCAACTGAACCAACAAAGGGTCTACACCAACTACAGGGCACTTTTCAAGGACTCAACAGAATCAGGGTGCTTGGTTACTTCAGGGCGCTCAGTCATCACAGGGTACCTGGCCATACCTGGCCGCTTCAGGGGGCATGGGTGCCTAAGGACACTCGGGAGATCAAGGTGTCTCTTCGATACAATAACAAGAAGCAGACAAGGAGTGTTTGGACAAAATAGGGCACTTGACTGAAACAGGGCACTTTGAGCGCGACTGAGAATGCACGTCAGAAAAAGGGCACTTGGAGCCTGAAGAACATTTCTTGAGAAGTGTGGGAGCAAGGAGAAGGAGTATGTGTCTAGGAGAATGAACTGATACAGGAATAACAGGATTATGTAAAGGGGAGGACACAGTAATATTCTTACTACTAGCAATAGGAGTTACGGCCTGAATAACTGTTAGCTTATTACCAGCTTTCACAGCTGCTCTTCTCTTCCAGTCCCTCTCTAATTTTGCCAAATGGGAGGCTAAAGTCATCCACTTCTGCTTAGTCCAATCTCTATATTTGTCACAAGTCAGATTAATACAGTACTACAAACCTCCCCTCTGCAACTCATGCAAAGGGTGTGGGAATCATAAATCAATTTAGTCATCCGGATATTGCAGCCTTTGCTACAATACTGCAAACTAGAAGAGCTAAGAGTCAAGCATAACTAATCTAGCCAAATAAGTCACAAAACACAATATTTGTCCAAAAAAGATGAATAATAACTCATAATAATGCCAAAAGGCTACCAAAGAATACTTCACCAAGGGGAAGAAAATCAAAATCCAAAAAACCAGCAGCTTAATCAACACCAGGTGTGAACCTAACAAGCGGCAAAAACAAATTGAGTTTTTGGCCGAGTTGGTCCTCTCTCTTACCCTGAAAGTGGGCAGGGCCCTTGTCACCTACCCAAAAATAAAAGAACCGCACCGCTAATTTCAAAATTCCAACTGCCTTCGAGTAGAACTCTTAGCTAAGTAATTACTGGTTAAGTCACATAAAAAAAATAAAATTATCAATGTTCATAGATAGCTTTTGATGAGATTTATTTTTACTTTGGCACTGATCTTTTACTTTATTTGTTTGTCCCACATGTCATTGTTATGGTACAGCATAAGTATATGGGTATCAAACAAAAGATGAAACAATATGTAATGGTACAGATGCTCACTTTTCACTGCACTTTTCAGCATCAATTCTCTTTTCATAGCAAAACAAATTCCCAACAGATGCCATAATAATGGTACTTTACTGTATGCTTATGTAACAAATGGATTTATATTTTGGGACAAACACAAAAATGATTTAATCAGCAGACTAAACTCTACACAAACTTAAAGCGTGTTTTCACTAAATTTAATATAAATACTGATCAAGACTGATGAACATTGACTCATTCTGCAATAAAAAAAAATTTCTTTACAAAACTTCCGTAATATTTGTGATTAAGCTAATTCAGACAAGTTAACAAAAATGATATTTTCATGATAAAATAAAGTTTCACATATACTTACCGAACAGTTACATAGCTTATAGCTTCTTACCTACGGCAGTCGAAATTCAAATTGTTGGCGCCAGCGGCGTTGCTATCTTAAGTATAGGTGATACAAGACCCGCCCACATCCGGGAACCCTGGGTACTGCTAGCCTTCTACCGTCAATTTTCGTTTAGCCGCCACGTCCATCTGTGGGGAGGTGGGTGGGCTTTGATTATGTAACTGTTCGGTAAGTATATGTGAAACTTTATTTTATCATGAAAATATCATTTTCACATAAGTGACTTACCGAACAGTTACATAGCTGAATCCAAACTACCCGGAAGGAGGGTAGATGGACTACATAAAAATGACAGTAAGACCACATTAAACAGCAAATGTTGCAGTACCCTACCTTGTGAGAGAGCAGCTGCAGGAGATACTGCCTCTGGTTAGCGCTCTCATCACTCGTAGGAGACGTGGCAGGTATAGGGCCAGGGTCGTCCCTACTTAGTGGGATTTTTGTAACCATGGACAAGACCGTTGGTTGACAAAATATTAAAAAAACAGATAATGCCCTTGCCCTGGGCTTCAGAAACCAGATAAAAAAAACAAACAACGACCATCACCTATACCAAAAATAATGACATACTCAAAAGTAATAAATAAGATCTGGAGGTTCTCCAAAGTACTATGAGCCTCCAGTTCTGCCCACGACTCAACAACCTATAACAAGGCGAGGAGACAGTAGAGGATAGAAAGTTTCCCTATGTTTCCTTTCCCAACACCATGCCGCTACCGACAAAGGACCCAATTTACAACAACTATCATAGGTAACCTCTACATTCTTCAGGTAAAATGAGGCGAACACAGATCTCGATCTCCAAAACGTAGATTGAAGAATCGAGGAAAGCGACATATTGTGCTTGAAGCTTAAGGATGTCGCCACTGCACGTATTTCATGTGCTTTCACCTTAAGCACATTTTATTAGAGTCTGATCTTGGACTTGAGAGTGTGACTCCAGTATCAGACTTCTCAAAAAGAACGAAATAGCGTTCTTGGAGAGGGGTTTTGCAGATTCTTAACCGAACACCAAAGTCGGTCGGAATTACCTCTAACGGATTGGTCCTTGACAGGTAACATTTCAGAGCTCTGACAGGACATAGTAAATATTCTTCGTCCATCGGACCCACTATATTAGATAATCCCTTAAGTACAAAAGATTTAGGCCATGGGTTAGAGGGAGATTCGTTCTTTGCTAAAAATTCGTTAACAAAAGAACAAACCGCATTACGATTTTTGAACCCCACCTCTTTGTGGATGGCTTGTAACTCACTCACTCTTCCTGCTGTAGCCAAAGCGAAGAGAAAAAGTGCCTTCCTCGTTACATCTCTCAAAGACGCTTCACGAAGTGGCTCGAATCGTGAAGACATCAGAAAAGTTAAAACTACGTCCAAGTTCCAGTCCACACTATCCTTCTTGGATACTTTTACTGTATTAAAAGATTTAATTAAATCTCCAATATCCTGGTTAGAGGAGATGTCAAAACCTCTATGCTTAAACCACTGAGGACAGCATAGCCTCTGTACCCTTTAATTGTCGATACCGACAAGTTCTTAACTTCTTTAAGGTACAGCAAAAAATCAGCTATTTCTGTCACAGAGGTTTTAGAAGACGAGAAATTATGTCTTCTGCACCACGTCCTAAAGACTCCCCCACTTTGATTGGTAAAGCTTGGCAGAAGAGCTTCTTCGACAGTTAGCAATAGCCTCTGCCGCTCTACGAGAAAACCCCTTCGCTCTGACGAGTTTCCAGACAGTCTGAACCCTGTCAGTGACAGAGCGGACAAATTCTGATGATACCTGTCGAAGTGGGGCTGTTTGAGTAGCCGAGGATACTGAGGAAGAAGTCTGGGATGGTCTATAACCAACTTGAGAAGGTCTGGAAACCACTCTTTCCTGGGCCAGAATGGTGCTACCAACGTCATTGACACATTTTGATGTGAGAGGAACTTGTTCAACACCTCTCTGATCATTCCAAATGGGGGAAAAGGCGTAAAACCGTCTAGACCCGTCCAATCCTGAAGCATTGCGTCAGTCCAAGCAAGAGGATCTGGAACTGGGGAACAAAAGATCGGAAGTCGATTGTTCCTCGATGTGGCAAACAGATCCACTGAAGGTCTTCCCCAAAGTTTCCACAGTTCCTGACAAATTTTGTCTTGCAATGTCCACTCCGTGGGAAGAACTTGGTTTACTCGACTGAGTTCGTCTGCCAGTACATTTAACTTCCCCTGTACAAACCTCGGAACGAGGGAAATATCCCGATCTTGAGACCAAAGAAGGAGATCTTCTGCGACTTTGTTGAGGGAGAATGAATGGGTTCCTCCCTGATTCCTGATATAAGATAGAGCGGTGGTGTTGTCGGAGTATACTGCCACTCTCTTTCCCACGACCAAAGGAGCGAATGCTTGCAGACCGAACCAAATCGCCTTCAACTCCTTCATGTTGATGTGATTCAAACCAAATCGCCTTCAACTCCTTCATGTTGATGTGATTCAACCTCTCTTTCTCTGACCATAATCCTGAGATCTTTTTGGTCCCTAGGAGAGCTCCCCAACCTCTGTCCGATGCGTCGGAGTATAATTCTACGTCTGGGTTCCTTAATGTCAGGGAGAGACCCTCTTGCAATCTTTCCCTCGACATCCACCATCTCAAGTCGTTCTTGATCTCTTCCGACACTGGGAACGAATACGTGTCTGGTTGAGACTTCCTGCACGACCAACTCGCTTTGAGATAAAACTGAAGAGATTCTCATGTGAAGACGACCCAACTTTACAAACGTCTCTACTGATGATAAGTCCCTAGAAGACTCATCCATTCCAAGGCGGAGGAGGACTGACGATTCAGGAATTGGCTCACTTTTTTGAGGCAAGATTCTATTCTTTTCGGGGACAGAAAAACCCGAAAAGTCTGAGAGTCCAGAATCATCCCCAAATAGGGGATCTTCTGGGACGGCACTAATTGAGACTTCTCCAGGTTGATGAGAATTCTCAATTGACTCGCTAATGACAGTGTCTTCCGTAAATCCTTCACGCACTGTGTCCTCGAACCCGATCTGAGAAGCCAGTCGTCCAGGTAAAATGCTGCATTTATGCCCAACATATGCAGCCATTTCCCCAACAATGGAGCAAAACAGAACACGAGGTAAATACTTGAGGGGTCCGTCGAAAGGCCGAAACAAAGGGCTCTGAATTGATACGTCCTCCCTTCGAACACAAATCTCAGGAACTTCTTTGAACTCTGGTGAATCGGGACATGAAAGTAGGCGTCCTTCATGTCCAGGGACACCATCCAATCGCCTGGGCGAAGTGCCGACATCACAGAATGATTTGTTTCCATATTGAACTTTGTCTTCAGCACAAAAAGGTTCAATGCGCTTACATCTAGCACTGGCCTCCAACCTCCCGAGGCTTTGGGAACTACAAAGAGTGTTGTAGAATCCCTGAGAACTGTCGAGGACTTCCTCTATTGCTCCCTTCTTGATGAGTGCATTGACCTCTGCTGCTAAAGCCAAAGCTCTCTCTGATCCTGGAGAATATGCTGTTAACTGATTGGTGTATCGGAGAGAGGAGGATCTAAAACAAAAGGAATCGAGTATCCCTCTCGAAGAACTTGAACTACCCCATTGCCTCTGCACCTCTTCGACTCTCCATTCTTCCCAAAAAAGATGGAGTCTTGCCCCTACTTGCACGTGAAGGAACGGCTTCTCACTTGTCCGAAGGTTTGGGGGGAGGTTTCTTTGAGGACTTGTACTGTGGACGCATTAGTCCTGGGTCGTTGCCACTTAGGTTTATTCCCTCGAAAGGGATGCTTCTGAAGAGGAGAAGACTTAGCTCCTGTCGGAGTAGGCTCTTTCGGACGTCTGGAAGACTGAAGAAGGAGATCATTAGTAGATTTCTTTTCTAAATCCGATAGAATTTGTTGAATGGTTTCTTCAGGGAAAAGATGAGATTACAGAGAGAGCAAAACATGAGAGCCGACTTCTGGTTATTAGTGACTCCTTTAGACACGAAAGAACACCACCTTTCTCTCTTCTTCATCACTCCCATTGTGAAAAGGGCTGCTAATTCTCCTGAACCATCTCTAACAGCCTTATCCGCACAGGACAGAACTCCTAACCAGTCTGTGGCAAAATCTTCTTCTAAAGACTGACAGTCTTCAATCTTGCGAGCTAAAGAGGCAATAGTCCATCCAAAAAAACTAAATACCTCAAATACTTTAAAAATATTCTTCACCAAATGGTCCAGCTCTGAAGAAGAAAACAAACTTTTAGCTGACGAAAAAGCTGCTCTTCGGTGTGAGTCCACTAAACCGGAGAAGTCTCCCTGGGAGGAGGCAGACACTCCCAAAGAAGGAACTTCTCCAGTTGCGTAGAAGCGATACGCTTTACTCTGAAGCTTAGAAGGTGGGAAAGCAAACGAAGCCTTACCTGTTTCCTCTTCTTAGAAAGCCACTCTGTTGACTCCTTAAGGGCCTGCTTCGAGGACTGAGAAGAACCAGTTTAGGTAGACACAAATACGCTGTCTTCCTATCTTTAACGAACATTGAAGGCGGTGAAGACGGAGAAGCAGGTTCAAAGTAATCTGGATAAGTGGACAGGAAAAATTTAAGAAGACTCGAATAAGCCGACGAATCCTTGTCATCTTGATCCAAAGCTTCCTCTTCAGACTGCACGGAAGCAGAGTCGAAATCAGGCTTATGTTCTACCCCTCCCCGGTGGAGGATTTCAACAAACTCATAAGATCCTGGAAAAAATGCTTCTTAAATGGAGCTAAGGTAGAATCGTCTAACACTGTAGAAGTCGATGGTCTTTCAGTCGAAGAACGATTCTTTCTAACAGGTGAAGTCTCCGCACCACGAGTCGACACAGGCGAACAACCAGTCGAAATTCCTATCGACTCACGGCGAGGGGAGTCGAACAAAGACGAGCGAATACGCTTCTCTGGACAGTAATACGGAGTCGAATGAGGCGACCGAGCCGAAACTGCGACCGAGACTCGCTTGGGAGAGTCGAGCGATCGTGAATTATCACAAAGTTTAGTCCGAGAGCCATTGCTTTTATTTGACCGAAAAATGCGACTGCGGAGGAGATTCACTAAATATCACATCCGGAGCAAAACTACACGAAGGTTTGGAGGACCGTCTAATGCCTCTTAGACTTCTTAACAGGAAGTCGGTGACGAATCACCCGCAAGAATCGAATGTCTTTTTAACGGTCGAGACACCAAATCACCTCGCCTTTTGCGCACTGGCGATTGCACTTCCGAATCAGAAGACAGACGAGAATCACAAACACTAACACCTTTCCACATCTTTTTGGACGACACCCTCGAGTCGACGGAGTCGACGGCTGACCGTGGGCAAACTCCCCAGACCTCCTTACGACATCCGGTATGTCTTCTCCCGGTTGCGGGGGAGCGGGACAGTGACCTTCGCTGGGAGTCGAGGGGGAACGGACAACCGCCTCCTCAGGCGCAACATTAACACTTTGCACTGCACTAGATTTCACTGTACTATCTACGAAAGCTTTAAAAGACATTCCTAACTTCATAACTGATTCAGCTAACACTTCGAACTTTTTATCCATCTTAGACTCAAGCAAGGCAATGGTGTTGGGTTTGGAAACATGGGCAACTTGAACAGGGGTAATCAAAGGAGAAGTAGGAGGACTATTAATTGGAGAAATATTCTCTAATAAAGGAGAGGCAAGAGAAGACTTATTTGTCTCCGAAGGAACAGGAGTAGTTCTCAACCTATTCTTACTACTAGCCCTAAGAGCTGCCTTCCTCTTCCTATCTTTCTCCATTTTCTCAGCATGCGATCTAACCGCCTTCCATCCCTGTTCATCCAATTCTTTACATTCATCACATGTCACATCCATACCATTACAATTTTGTCCTCTGCATTTAGTGCACTTAGAGTGCGGATCGTGACATAACTTAGCTAATCTTGTTTTGCAGCCAGCGCTGCAAAACCTTACAGCAGATGAACTAGAATCTGACATAATTAGCAATAATGACGAAAAACTGAATAGAGATAGCTAACTGGCAAGAAAAAACCAAAAACTTGTACATCACCAAACAAAAACCAAAATCCAAAATGGCGACGCAGGAGACTGCAGCGAAAATCTCACAGGTGTTACCCCGTGAGCGGCAGAAACGAAAATTGACGGTAGAAGGCTAGCAGTACCCAGGGTTCCCGGATGTGGGCGGGTCTTGTATCACCTATACTTAAGATAGCAACGCTGCTGGCGCCAACAATTTGAATTTCGACTGCCGTAGGTAAGAAGCTATAAGCTATGTAACTGTTCGGTAAGTCACTTATGTGAAAATGACTGTACAAAACCATTACTTACTGCTAAAATCAGACAGTCCCAAAAGAATGTTGGGTAAGTAAACATAAATGATAATGAAGGACCAAAACTTCCTTGCTGCGTCAGTGAAGTAACAGTTAAAAGGCATGAAAAGAGATTCACTCCGCACATCATCTGTAAAGACGTCATTTTATGCTGTGAGAATAGTTCGCCCTGCCAGTTGGATGTAAAGGCATCAAATGCCATGTATCCTGCCAAGATGATTACACCTGAGATTGTAGTTGAGTTATCTGAACCTGAAAATGGCAGAAAATTTTTTTTTATTAAGAATCAAATTCCTTGGTTATTCAATCTTAACCTACCATTTAATCAGAAGCATGAAAATGTAGGGTTTATATAACATAAGAATTTTTTAAAAATCAAACACTTCTCACAAACCCATTAATCATAAATAGCCTTACTCCAACTATATGGATAAAGTCATACCAACTTGAAAACCCCTTGCAAGGAAACAAGTCCAACTGCACATGACCAGCTAGCACTCCACTGGCCTGGAAGAGAAGGCACCATTCCTGTCAACCTCCATCTCAAAGAATTCAGGGAGAGGAGGAGGGTATCAGAAGGTCATGGTCAGTGCCTTTGTATAAATTTATACTTACCGTATATACTCGCATATTATGCGACTTTTGAAACCTAATTTTGAAGCTAATTTTAAAGGGGTCGCATCATACACGCGGTATAAAATTAGCGTACCGTCTATGCTTTCCCAAATCGGCAGATCGCGATAGTTACTACCGGAGGAAAACAGTAGATCTTTTAAAAAGTTATGCTTTAATTGTACTTCACTATATCCAATAATATTGAATGCATTCTCATATTACTATTGTATTTCAAGATACAAAAGAGCGATCGTGCGCCATTTGCATTATTTTGGTTTATACAGCATGTTTAACTGTTCTAGACTAACCATCTATAATTTCCAAATCAGTTGATTAAGGCACAACACCGAAGGATTTTTTTACATTTTATTTTACTCAGTAAAAGAAACATTTGTTACTTGAACTATTATTTTCATTTTAGGATACGCAGGTAAGTGAAAATTTATTAAAGTAAAAAAAATGCATAAAATTAATAAACTAAAATCCTCCAAAGTCGCTCTCCGTGTCCGTATCATCAAATACTCCTCTGAATTCTTTGCCATCAAGGCAGTCATCATATTCGTCATCTTCCAGATCTATGATCATTTCATCTTCATCTCCTGCATCTTCGTATAGGACATCGTCAATTCATATGGAAGGTATAGTCTTGTCACCGTGGCGAGCTCTCTGGCATGGCTTTTAAAGATCTGCCCTTTTGCTAATTTTACAAAAACAACAACTGCCCGTGTGTGACAGACCTTTGAATGTCCTTGAGACAAACCCCGAGGCTATAATTATAAGGGGTTTTCATTCCCAGGTACTTTAATCTCCTTCCTATTCGGCCCTGCTCTCTCTCTCTCTCTCTCTCTCTCTCTCTCTCTCTCTCTCTCTCTCTCTCTCTCTCTCTCTCTCTCTCCTAAATCTTACAGCTGTCCGAGCGAGAACTTTTTTTATGGGACAAAATAGGCCCGCATTTCGCATTTTCCATACCTATTTATTTTGTATACGATTGCCCTTTCTCGGCTGTGAAGTTGATGTCTATCCATGGCTGTGAGATGACCAGGAATAACTTGTAAGTCGGTGTCAAAGTCACTCCACACTTCAGTCAGGCCAAAACTTTGCCATATCGCATTCAAGCAATATTCAGTCATTGTTTCCTATCTATTATTTTCTCAGAGAGAGAGAGAGAGAGAGTGAGTCTGTCTGTATACGATTGTTTATTTTCTCACTCGTCAAACTTAAGTTATGCTTTATTTCATATTTCCTTGCTCACCAATTTATTCTATACCTACGATATTAAGAAATCAAGATATGTGTAGAAGGGAGAACTGACTCCAGACTGTACAGTCAGTATGGATTTAAACGCACGTGGAACTGGTTGAAATATTCGCAACAGCACCAAAATGAGATGCCCTGTTGATAGAAAATCTGACTCCGTTTCTTGTTATTGCATAAAAAAAACTTTATCAATCGTGAACCTACGTAATTTATTTAGAATTCTGCGCAACGGAAAAGATAATATTTGATATCTGTAATGGGAGAAATGGTTTTATCTCTGTTGTTGTTGTAAATTTGACAGATATGTGATCAAACACGTGGGTTGACCAAAACAGCCCAGCCAGAGAGCTCCGTTTGGCGTGCTAGGCTTACCTGATTCATTTGGGTGTGCGCTGCAGCTGCTGCTACTGCTACTCAAATAATCACATTTTTCTTACTAATCCCAAGAGTTGACCAAGGAAAATCCCAAGATTAACCAGAGAGAGAGAGAGAGAGAGAGAGAGAGAGAGAGAGAGAGAGAGAGAGAGAGAGAGAGAGAGAGAGAATACACTAATAAAAACAAAAACTACGTACTGTATGCAAAGCACACGCATCATTGTTAGCTTCCCGTGTGTTACGTGTAAACGTTCATTCTAAGAAATTCACAGAGTAGTATAACTAACACCTGATTGGCTGGTTGGTAGCCATGGAGATCTGTTATCCAATGACTGCCCTCTGCTTCTGTTCTACTTATAGACATATGCCGTGGATGACTATGAACGTTACCATGTTCGTGATTTTCTGACTGCTGACGGCAAAAATTACTCGATAATCTTCTTTATATAATTATTTCTTCGTGAAAACAATAATATAATATAATAATTTTAACTTTAATGTATACGGGTATGAAAAATACCAGTGTGTCGTAGCGATGCGTCATCAATATAGTGGTATGAAAATACCACATGGTGGTGTAGCGGTACATAATCACAAAGTACAAATCCTTTTCCCGGACCATCCTCAAAATTTTACGACTCTTCAACTTCAAGATCGATATGGTGAAATATATTTTATAGTCATACTTATTGTTGAAATTCACAAGTTGAACTGCAAAACATTATTAGATTTTGATTGTTATGTACATATATTTTTTACGTTTTACGGAATGTTTGTTTTGAAAATAATAGCTATTAGTGAAGATATGATATTAATTGTCCCACTATTTTATTATGGGTGATCTTAATTATCTCACATTCATGTAACAGTATTATATTAATATTTGTTTAAATAAACTGTAATTAATAAATAACAATAATGAAAAACATAAAGGAAAAAAATGTTTTTGCTGCAATAGTGATGTTTGTTTGATTATGCATCTGACCTCACATTTCAGAGATTGAAAAATTCCAAAAACCGAAACATCGGAATGTGTGTACTGCACATTTTTTAAACACGCACACAATGTCTACACATTTACTGATACCCGTTGGTGAAAGATTCAAATTACAGTTTTATTTCTGAGAGAGAGAGAGAGAGAGAGAGAGAGAGAGAGAGAGAGAGAGAGAGAGAGAGAGAATGATTTAGGACTCCAAGGCGTGTTATTTTTACAATTATTTTATTATCTTGGTATTCTTTTTTAATCTTGAGATCTTTTATTAAATTCTCGAGATTAGTAAGAAAATTACCGTAACTTCACTAGCAGCAGCACACATCTGAACGACTCGGCCATTAGCACGCTAAACCACCAACCTTATGAACTGACCTCGGAAAAGGAACTCGCATGATACATGAGATACATGACAAAACCACTGTTTATTGGTGAAAATTTTGGGGTCGCATGATGTGCGAGATCGCACGTTACTCGAGTATATACGGTAATAACAAAAGCATCGTTTCTTATCACAAACTCATTCTGTAATCATAAAATATCTTGAATAATATTTTAGGCAGGAAAGACAATGCAGAAGAGCCATGGAGGAGAGTACACTAAGGCCAAAAAATCTCATCTCTCACAATGATGGGCAGTGGAGTTATAATAAAATGAAATAAAAAAAATATCAGAACTTCTGTAAATAATGGATTTGCACAAAAGCTTATACTGCATAAAGGTAGGTATTCTGAGAAAACACAACCCTACCTGCATGTCAACATAATGGAGGATGAGATCATGAAGAAGATGAAAACAACTTGCCATGCTAATCAGTTGCCATAAAAAATAAGAAAAAAAAATGTTGATGTCTTTTGATAAAGCTAAATGTCCACTCTAAGGACGGCAGAGAGCTCCAGGTTGAACTTGGAATTGGAATATGAAATTTAGGCCAAAGGCCAAGCACTGGAACCTAAGAGGTCATTCAGCACTGAAAGGGAGAGAGTAAAAAATTGTTATGAGAGGGTTGAAAGTAAGATGGACAAAAGATATGAATGGAGGTGCAGTAAACAGAAAAGGGTTGCAGCTAGGGGCTGAAGAGACGCTGCAAAGAACGTTAAGTAAGGCCTATAGTGCACTGATGGCACAACTCATATACTCGCCTATGGGGCCATGTTGAACTTGATTGTCAAGGAAGAGGAGAGAGCCCAAACTTCAATTCCCTTGATCTTGAGGTGCCAGATATCCTCATGTGAAATAAAATAAACTCAGACACTAACTGGCTAAAGCCAATTGTTAGCTCCTACACAAAGGAACTGCCAATGTGTGTCCTTGTTCAAGGATGACTTAAATGGACTTTACATCTTACCATCCATGATCCATGCCTATACAGGTAAAATAATTCCCTGAACACTTAAAACAATTTTCCTTCCCTGGTGAGGTTCAGTCATTAATAATAATGGATCACCGAGAATAGTGGCTTATATAAATAAAAGTAAGATAACAACTACAGTGGGGCATCGCTTATTCACGGATCAGTATTCACGGATCCAGTTAATCACGGGTTTTTTCTTGGACCGTTTCTCATGTTACATCACTGGTATGAATCGCTGCATCACGGGTTTGTTGTGTTGCGTATGCGATGTTTTTCGGTAGGCTAACCCTCGGCCGTGGTCCGATAACTACCAACATTCATTTAAAGACTCATATAATGATATTAACTGACAATAAAGGTAATAAAACCATTCTCACCTAATATATTATTGTCCTATCTTCGAAATAAATAGCCTATTCAGGTTTATGTACGACGTTCATTGGTAGGCTAAGCGTAGTTGCAGTGCGATAACCACCAATGTACACAAACATTCACATTATGATATTAACTGACAATAAAGGTAATAAAACCATTCTTACCATATATATTATAGTCATATCTTCATAATAAATAGCCTATTCAAAGAATAATTCCACATCATTGCACTCAACTTATCGTCGGAGTGGCCAGCCACAAAATGTAAGCATATACCTTTACGTACGAAAATGGTTTATGTATACGGTTGCGTTCAAAGCGACATTTTTTGTTTGATAAACTTTTAGAAATTTTAATAGTAGTGGTAGGAGTAATCACAGTAGTAATAACATTAAGGCTAAAATTAATTCGAACTTCATTATTATTTTGGCAGTATTCGTATATAACTTCTCTGAACAATGAAGTCATACAAACGCTATTTGTCATAGATTATCGTAAGTATTGCTGTTTGTTATTGGCGACAAAGCGTAAACGAAATACATAAAAGCATTTTTTACCTTATATATTATCGTCATATCTTCATAATAAAAAGGCTATTCGTGGAGTAATTCCATATCAGTGAAATCAATTTGATCTATGCGAGGCCAGCCAGCTGACAAAATGTACGTACGTATATGAAAATCAAATTATGGTAGCGTTCACAGCAAGATTATCTTTCGAAATTTTTATAGTACTATTCATGCTACGTAGTAATAATGTTTTGGAATATACGTAACAAATTTTCAATACAAAACTATCTCGTTTATTTTGGTAGTGAATAATAGTTTAGAATTATCACACATACACTGCATTGTTATGGGTTTGTGGCAGTAAAACAACCAAAATAACGTTCTCCTTTAAGTCGTCATATCTTCATAATAAAAAGGCTATTCGTGGAGTAATTCCATATCAGTGAAATCAATTTTATCTATGCGAGGCCAGCCAGCTGACAAAATGTAAGTACGTACGTATATGAAAATCAAATTATGGTAGCGTTCACAGCAAGATTATCTTTCGAAATATTTATAGTACTATTCATGCTACGTAGTAATAATGTTTGGAATATATGTAACATTAATTTTCAATACAAAATATCATCGTTATTTTGGTAGTGAATACATAATAGTTTAGAATTATCATACATACACTGCATTGTTATGAGTTTGTGGCAGTGATAAAACAACCAAAATAACGTTCTCCTTTAAGTCAACGCGTTTAGGAAAAACATGACATAGAATCGACTTTGCTACTTATTCGTTCACTTTTTGATATTTTTAACGATACAATAACTATCATTTGTGCTACTAAAACCATCTTCACATAAGTATTTTCGTAAGATATGTGTTGTTGCAAAAGCTAGCTTATACATAAAAGGCTTTTATAATGTAAGTCATCTTAGATATACATATGTACCCAAACTCATTGTGGGGAAATTTACTACTGTTTCCTCGGATATTGAAATACTTTAGCATCATTCAAACACTTTAATAATGTAATGCATAAATACTAGGCTATACATATTTACATCGTATACAAATACTACATACAGTTATATACACATACTTTTATATACAAAGTTAACAGTTATATACACATACTTTTATATACAAAGTTAATCATATGAGTAGTGATCAGACGACAGCTGTGCACTGGACTACGTACGTACTACTTGGAAAGATAAAACAAACAAAAATAAATTTTGTTGTTGTTAGTCGCCGGGATAGATTAACATTTTTCCAGAGATTAAAGAGCTGAATTTTGTTTTGAAGGTATGTCAACCGCGTTAGTAAATAGGTATCATCTTCTAAGGAAATTTTTTTTTCTCTCTTCTTTTTGCGGAAGAATCTTCAAGCCATTTTGCATTCAAAGTAATGAGAAGGAATCATTCTATCTTCATGAAATCAGTAAAATACTTACACTAATAATAAAAACCTAAACTAACGTACTGTATGCAAAAACACATACATCATCGTTAGCTTCGTGTGTAAAACGTTTCATTCTAAAAAAATTACAGAGTAGTATAACTAACACCTGATTGGTTGGTTGGTAGCCATGGAGATCTGTTATCCAATGACTGCCCTCTGCTTCTGTTCTATTTATAGACATATGGCATGGATGGCACTAGGTTTGAACGTTACCATGTTCGTGATTTTCTGACTGCTAGACGGCAAAAATTACTCAATAATTTTCTTTATATAATTATTCCTTCATGAAACAATAATATAATAACGTTCGGTTTGACATACCTTCAAAACAAAATTCAGCTCTTTAATCTCTGGAAAAATGTTAATCTATCCCGGCGACTAACAACACAAAATTTTTGTTTGTTTTATCTTCCAAGTAGTACGTACGTAGTCCATTGCACAGCTGTTGTCTGATCACTACTCATTTGTGATTAACTTGTATATAAAAGTGTTTTATCTAATTTTTGTTAACTTGTATAATAAAAGTATGTGTATATAACTGTATGTAGTATTTGTATACGATGTAAATATGTATAGCCTAGTATTTATGCATTCTTATTATTAAAGTGTTTGAATGATGCTAAAGTATTTCAATATCCGAGGAACAGTAGTAAATTTCCCCACAATGAGTTTGGGTGCATATGTATATCTAAGATGACTTAAATTATAAAAGCCTTTTATGTATAAGCTAGCTTTTGCAACAACACATATCTTACAAAAAATTACTTATGTGAAGATGGTTTTAGTAGTACAAATGATAGTTATTGTATCGTTAAAAATATCAGTGAACGAAGTCGCAAAGTCGATTCTATGTCATGTTTTTAACTTTAACGTATAGTGGTATGAAAAACACCAGTGTGTCGTAGCGATGCGTCATCATATAGTGGTATGAAAATACCACATGGTGTTGTAGCGATACGTAATCACAAAGTACAAAACCCTTTTCCCGGACCATCCTCAGAATTTTACGACTCTTCAACTTCAAGATCGATATGGTGGAAATATATTTATATAGTCATACTTATTGTTAAAATTCACAAGTTGAACTGCAAAACATTATTATATTTTGATTGTTATGTACATATATTTTTTGTTTTACGGAATGTTTGTTTTGAAAATAATACCTATTAGTGAACATATGGTATTAATTGTCCCACTATTTTATTATAGGTGATCTTAATTATCTCACATTCATTTAACAGTATTATATTAATATTTATTTAAATAAACTGTAATTAATAAATAACAATAATGAAAAACATAAAGGGAAAAAATGTTTTTGCTGCAGTAGTGGTGTTTGTTTGATTATGCATCTGACCTCACATTTCTGAAATCTGAAAATTCCAAAAACCGAGACATTGGAATGTGTGTGTACTGCACATTTTTTTAAACACGCACACAATGTCTACACATTTACTGATACCCGTTGGTGAAAGACTCAAATTACAGTACGTACGTATTTATTCCTGAGAGAGAGAGAGAGAGAGAGAGAGAGAGAGAGAGAGAGAGAGAGAGAGAGAGAGAGAGAGAGAGAGAGAGAGAGAGAGAGAGAGAGATGATTAAGGACTCCAAGGCGTGTTATTTTTACAATTATTTTATTATCTTGGGATTTTTTTTTAATCTTGAGATTTTCTATTCAATTCTCGAGATTAATAAGAAAATTAACGTAACTTGACTAGCATCAGCACACATCTGAATGACTCGGCCATTAGCAGGCTAAACCACCAACCTTATGAACTTGCATGATACATGAGATACATGACAAAACACAAAACCACTGTTTATTGGTGAAAATTTGGGGGTCGCACGATATGGGAGATTGCACGTTATTCGTAGTATACGGTATGTGATTTTTTTTAGCCTTTTATGGAACAAAATCTAGCAAGAAATTGCCATTCCCAGTTGGCAACACTGGCCTACTCCCGTTTGTCCAAGGTTGGTTTGTTGTTGTTATGAAATGTGGTGTGCGGCGCGTTCTTTAAATTGTACCCATATAAACAAGTTAATTATGAGGCATTCAAAAGCCCTGATTCTTTTACTCTTATGGGAAAGACGCCTAAAGGTCAGATGAAGGTTTTTACGTGGAATATACTATTAACGTGTTGTGACGAAGGGAAGAGATGTTTCGCTGCATACTGTTGGTAGCATTATCGTTATTATATTACTGGATTGCACTGCAAAATCGTCGCCATCTTTTATCAACATAGATTGTTGGTGAGTACCCATATGATTTACATATTTTGATAGTTCTCTTACCACTCATCCTCTCTTTCCTTATAAAAAAAAAAGAGGCCCACCATGCGTATGTAGGCTTCTAGCTGTAATCCCTAGGCTAGTAGGCTACATATGTACAGTAGTACATATACTACATTTATTTTTTAAGGCTAATTTTGTACAATAACTTTAAAACTGTCTTGAATTTAGTTTTAGGTGATAGTTGAAAACATATTTGGTGTTTGAACTAAAGTAGTCAGTTATAAACATTGGAATAGTGGTCTTGGGTGGGTTAACTATTAAAGTAGGCAGTTTTAAGCAATTTTTTGGGGGGGTATCAGGATAACACGGGTATTTACTTATCACGGGAGGTTCTGGGCCCTATCCCCCGTGGATAATGAGGCCCCACTGTAATCCTAAATACTGAAATACAATTACCTTCCATAAAAGGTGAACTATTATTTTCAAATCCTTGAAGAACAATTCGTTCATTCTACGTATTTACAAGTGATACTACTGCTGTGAACATCTGCTTCTTACTTTTAAGAATTACAGCTAATACAATATTAAATCTATTAAACTACTCGGACGATGGAAGTTAACCTTTACCAACCATAGATGAAGTACATGAAGTACCAACATATATACATAACTCTATTACTATCACACATTATCTGAGACTTACAGATATGCATTTCATTACCGAAAAATTCAGTATGGTAGCGAATACCAAACTACGTTTATTCCGCTACTCAGACGAGGATAGTTAACCTTTACAGATCATAGCTGATCAATTCCATCAAACATTATTGAGACTAGAAGATGTAAATTCAATACTGAAAAATTTGGTTTTTTAGAGAACGCAATATGTATCAATGTTGATACACTAGTCGGTAAATGAGGTAGTGAACGCAATATTAGTAAAGCCTATGCTACTAGGAAAATAATAAATAACCTTTTACACAGAGTATCATACAGACATGTCTCAAATGTAAAATACAATTCTGTATAAACTTTGAGTTGAATTTTATATTTTATATGGTTATGAGACCTAGCCTGTCTTCATATTGAGCTGTTCATAGAATTAATGTTTTTATGTAAGGCACTTACCCAGTAATTACATCGCTATACTGATTCCTCTTCCACAGCAGCTTGAATTCAAAATTTCACGGGTAAATATTCACATTCCAAAGCAGGTGACTAGTTCCCCCCCTCCCTCCTGACAGGTACACCCAAACTACTGAGCAAACGAACCCATTCTGTTTCCTGCCGACATTCGAGTAACATCGAGTGTTAATGGCAGTGTGTTCTTAATTTTGCCAGTCAGAGACTGGATTATGGTGAATGTTGTTGCCGATTCTGGGGAGAAACCTTTGGCAACAAATGCAACATCTATGTTTGTTAAGCTTAACCGTTAAAAGGCGGTAGCATGGCAAACTATGCTACTGTTGGTGGTTAAACTATCCGATTGAAAATTCGCTACTGTCGAAAACACACACACTTGAATTATATTAACCCTTAAACGCCGAAGCGGTAAAAATCAAAAATTCCCCCGAATGCCGGAGCCGGTTTTGAGTGAGCGCGGAAACGGAAAAAATTATTTTTTCAAAAAATCACAGCGCGCTTAATTTTGAAGATTAAGAGTTCATTTTTGGCTCCTTTTTTTGTCATTGCCTGAAGTTTAGTATGCAATCATCAGAAATGAAAAATAATATCATTATCATATGTAAATAATGCGATATATGGTAGCGAAAAAAAAGAAATTCATACATAATTGTATTAAAATCACGCTGTGCAAAAAACGGTAAAACCTAACGAGTTTCTTTTTTTTTCCGTTGTATTGTACACTAAATTTCAATCATTTTGATATATAATACATTGTAAAACAATAAAAGCAACACCGGAAAAATATTATCACAAAATGATGTACGAATTCGTAACGCACGGACGTAAAAAAATGTTTTTTTTCAAAAATTCATCGTAAATCTAAATATTGTTCTAGAGACTTCCAATTTGTTTCAAAACGAATACAAATGATTGAATATTACGATACTGTAAGAGTTTTAGCTTACAATTGCGTTTTTCGACCATTTCAGTAGAGTCAAAGTTGACCGAACGTGGTTTTTTTCTATTTATCGTGATTTATATGCAAATATTTCGAAAATGAGAAAAGCTACAACCTTCAAATATTTTTCCTTTAATTTTAAATGAAATTGCGCACATTTTCATATATAAAACTCTATGAAATGCCTAATATGAAACGGAGCAAATTTTCCGAGAATTCGATGTACGCAATTCGGAGATTTATGGTGGAGAATCCGCGCGCGGAGGGAAGGAAAGTTTTTTTTTTCATAAATTCACCATAAATCGAAATATTGTGCTAGAGACTTCCAATTTCTTACAAAAATGAAGGTAAATGATTAAATATTACTAAAATACAAGAGTTTTAGCTTACAATTGCATTTTTCGACCATTTCGGTAGAGTCAAAATTGACCGAAGGTTGAAAATTTGTCACTTATCATTTTTTATATGAAACTATTTCAAAACTGATAAAAGCTACAACTATGGGTTGTTTTTAGTTGTATTGTGCATGAAATTGCGCACATTTCCCAATATAAAATAAAACTTTATGGTCAACTGGCTAATTTTAAAATGGTGCAAAAATTACCCACATCGCATGTATGATTTTTTTCGGAAGAGTTACCGCGCGGACGTAAGGAAAAAGTTTTTTCATAAATTCACCATAAATCGAAATATTGTGTTAGAGACTTCCAATTTGTTGCAAAATTAAGGTAAATAGTTGAGTATTACTACAATATAAGCGTTTTAGCTTACAATTGCGTTTTTCGACCATTTCGGTAGAGTCAAAGTTGACCGAAGGTTGAAATTTTGGCACTTATCGTTATTTATATGGAAATATTTCAAAACTGATAAAAGTTACAGTCATGAGTATTTTTTAGTTGTATTCTAAATGAAATTGCGCACATTTTCATATATAATACTTCATGTAACAGATAATTTAAAATGGTGCAAAAATTATGTCAAAGTGACGAAATAATTTTTGAGATGTGTCACTGATACTTTTTAGTGAGATAAGAAAGAAATTCGCGCTTGCGCGCCTGCGTAACGATTGTTAACAAAACAACGCCTTGATCCGTGAACTCCCAGCATCCCCCAAGGCGCGTGATTCAAAAGTTTTCGGCTGGTAGGCCTTTTAAGTATTTTTCCGTGAATTTTAAAAAAAAACTTTTTTGAGCCGACGTATGGTACGTCCATTCGGAAATCGGGGGAGATTTTGACTCGACGTTTAATACGTCCATTCGGCGTTTAAGGGTTAATAACAAAATAATAAAACACTGTCCTGAAAGCTATAGGTTTCTACCCAAAATCGACGAAAACATTCACCAAAACCAGTCTCTGACCAGCAAAATTAAGAACACACTGCCATTAACACTTGGTGTTACCCGAATGTCGGCAAGAAACGGAAAGGGCTCGTTTGCTTAGTAGTTCCAGGTGTTCCTGTCAGGAGGGGGGAGGGGGAAACTATTCACCCGCTTTGGAATTGAATATTTCCTCTTGCCGTGCAAGAGGAAACTATAACGATGTAAATTACTGGGTAAATTCCTCATATAAAAACATTAATGCTAAGAACAGCTCAATATGAAGAGAGGCTAGCTTTAATAAATACTATGCAAAATATAAAATTCAACTTATAGAAGTTTTACAGAATTTATACAGAATGGTAGTTTATGGCTTCCATCTCTTTAGCACACATTATATATGATTAATCACACCTTATGTCATAATGATTGCCACAGTGATGCCAAAACAAGTACCATATATACCCACGTATCAAGTGACTTTTGAAGACCTAATTTTGGAGCTAATTTTAAGGGGGTCGCATCATACCTGAGATATAAATTAAAGTAAGTAATAATCACATATTAGTATCATGATAAAATACAAACATAATGAATAAGCATCTTTTCCATGGATCTTTTAAAAAGTTATGCTTTACTTCACTGCATCCAGTAATATTATATGTACTATTATCATATTACTATTTGTTTGTATCATAAAATACAAACATAGCAATCAATGCTTTGGTTTGGAAATCAGCTGTGGGCGGCTTTCTTGCTTCTAGTTAGCACACCAGCTGTGGGCGGCTTTCTTGCTTCTAGTTAGCACAAGTGAATCTAAAGATACTCTATTTATATGGGACAAGGTTATTTTACATTACACAAAGTGTTTTCAAGTTGAAATATCACTTAAATATGTATCTTTTTTGAACGAAATTTAATTTTTTTTTCGTTAGTAGATGGCGCCGAGGGCATGTTTACTGTGTAAACATGCCCTCAGCGTCATCTACTAACGATAAAAATAACTAAATTTCATTCACAAATGATACATATTTAACCCTTAAACGCCTATTGGACGTATTAAATGTCGATGGAAATTGTCTGTTGGGTGCATACGTCAACACAAAAAAAGTATTTTAAAAATTCGCGGAAAAATAGTTACAGGCCTACCTGGCAAAATCTTTTGAATCACTCACCTTGAGGGGTGCTGGGAGTTCACGGATCAAACTGTTGTTTTGTTTCCAAGCATTACCCAGGCGCGCTTGCGCAAATTTCTTTCTTCTCACACTAAAAAGCATCAGCGACACATCTCAGAAATTATTTCGTCACTTTGACATCATTTTTGCTATATTTTATATTAGCCGTTACATGGAGTTTTATAAATGAAAATGTGTGCAATTTCATGTAGAATACAAAAAAAAATAACCCATGGTTGTAGCTTTTATCAGTTTTGAAATATTTTCATATAAATAACCATAAGTGACAAAATTTCAACCTTTGGTCAACTTTGACTCAACCGAAATGGTCGAAAAACGCAATTGTAAGCTAAAACTCTTATATTGTAGTAATATTAAATCATTTACCTTCATTTTGCAACAAATTGGAAGTCTCTACCACAATATTTCGATTTATGGTAAATTTTTGAAAAAACTTTTTCCTTATGTCCGCGTGGTAACTGCCGAAAAAATCAGAAATTGTTTCGTCCGATTGTCGTAATGTTTGCACCATTTTATATTAGCCGTTACATAAAGTTTTATACATGAATATGTGTGCAATTTCATGTAGAATACAAAAAAAAAATAACCCATGGCTGTAGCTTTTAACAGTTTTGAAATATTTTCATATAAATAACGAATGTTTGCACCATTTTATATTAGCCATTACATAGATACAACAAAAATAACTCATGGTTGTAGCTTTTATCAGTTTTGAAATATTTTCATATAAATCACGATATATAGAAAAAATTTGACCTTCGGTCAACTTTAACTCTACTGAAATGGTCGAAAACTGTAATTGTAAGCTACAACACTTACAGTCTAGTAATATTCAATCAATTACCTTCATTTTGCAACAAACGGGAAGTCTCTCGCACAATATTTCGATTTATGGTGAATTTAAAAAAAAAAATGTTTTACGTCCGCGCATTACAAATTCATGCATCATATTGTGATACGTAATATTTTCTCTGTGTTGCTTTGACTGTTTTACCATTTGTTATATACTAAAATCATCGCAATTTAGTGTACAATACAACGAAAAAATAATTACCTCATTAGCTTCAACCGTTTTGCTTCATGTATTCCAATATTTATATATGATAATGATATTTTTTTTCATTTCTGATGGTTGCATACTAAACTTCAGGTAATGACAAAAAAAGGAGCCAAAAATAAACTCAATCTTTAAAACTAAGCGTGCTGTGATTTTTTGAAAAAAACTTTTTTTCCGCTTCGGCGCTCACTCCCAAACGTCGCCGGCATACGGGAGACACTTTTGGAAACACCAGCTCGGCGTTTAAGGGTTAAGTTTTATTTTGACATGAAAACACTTCATGTAACGTAAAATAACCTTGTCCCATATAAATAAGATATCTTGAGATTCACTTGTGCAAACTAGAAGCAAGAAAGCCGCTCAGATTTGAGTTCAATGCAGCAAAATGACAATTTGTCGAAAATTGCATTTTTCCTAACTATACAAACCTGAGGTCCTTTAACAATAGGAAGTAGCTAGCGGCAGCTGGAACGGTCGTAAGCTTCGAACAAGGGGAGAACGGTAGTTAACTGCTTGTCCGACAGTCGCGCGCCGCGCGACTGGGAGGTAAACAAATCACTTTTGCTTTTGGCCCATGCAAAATACGCAGAGTGAGGGGTGGCATGAGGAGGGACTATATGTAAAGGACCTCAGGTTTGTATAGTTAGGAAAAATGCAATTTTCGACAAATTGTCATTTGTTCCGATACGTAATACAAACCCTCGGTCCTTTAACAATAGGAAGACTCACTTCTTGGTGGGAGGAATCTGAGTCTTTTGATGAACAGACTGGTGTTCGTCCATCCCTGGAATGCCTCCCTGGTCGTAAGAGCGAGGGAGGGATCCAAGCCTCTGTCCGATTGATCGGGGTGTGCACCGCAGGATCAATGGTCAGACCTCTGGGCCGAGTACTAAGAGAGAGGCAAGCGTATCTCTTCGTACCAGCAAGCAAGAACTTGTTCCTGTTTGCAAGAGGCAACATAAAGTATGGGTTGTCTCAAGCTGGCATCCGCTTCCTCCCCCCTTGTTGGAGGAAGTGGTGGATATACGCTCCTATCCCTAGTGAAAGGGATAGGATGGGCTCTGTTGAGTAGCTCACCTGCATCTTGTCCTTATCCAGCAGGGTGACGACCGTGTCCCTCTAACCACAGGTAGAGGGGAAGAAAAAGATGGGAAGAGGAGCCAGTCACACTCTCATTCACTCATCCATTCTTATGGTCACACCAGGACTCGATGCTGTTCAGCCTGCGAGGGTCTGGGTTCGCTACACAACGTGTTGAGCAGCACCACGGGTCCCAAGGAAAAAGATCCAAGGACCTGTGGGCAATATCCGAAGGTAGAAGGAAGGGCATGTGGTCTGGTTGACCAGACCCCTGCCTTCAGTACCTGCGCCACGGAGAAGTTCTTGCGGACAAGGCAGCATCTCCTTCGCATCGAAGGCGGTGAAGTCCATTAGGGAGGGGATTGTGAACGACTCGAACCAATCGTCAGGGACCGAAGGGTTCTGAGTCTTCGCTACGAAGTTCGGTACGAAATCGAGCGTCACGGATCCCCATCCCCTGGATGCTTGACTTCGCAGGAGAAGTCATGCAGTTCCTCAGAGGAAAAGAAGGAAATAGTCGCATGACCTATCCCTCTTCTCTACTTCGGTGATGTCCAGTACCCATACTGGTTGTCCGTTTGCCACGAAGTCTCTCGCATCCTCCTATCCCCATGCAGCGAAGTTCTCGGTAGTGGATAGGACACCGACACTCCATGGTGGGTGTCAATGGTATGGGTACTGTGACAAGCTATTAAACGAAGTAATGATTGCTCTGTAACAACCGAACTAAGTCAACAGCGTAGTTCGTAACTGACTCGGCCGCTCTGACAGCCGCCGACTGACTGCGTTCGGTAGGAGGCAAGTGTCCAAAGCATCCGAGTAAGTCACGTGACCTTCGCCTTTTTAAAGGGTTATGCCGAGAGACCAAACAAATAATGTATTTGTTTGTCACCAATGCCGGACAGCGAGGTGATGATTCTCTTAAGGCATGTGCCCAACAGGCGAAAGTCAATTGCCTTCTAGAGACCGAGGTCCCTGAAGGTAAAACATCTCATGGTTATTGAATCTCAGCTAAGGAGAAACAACACTATGTACCGTTGAAGACGAAGGTAGATACTGAATGCAACCTACGTCTTCACATATGAATCGAGAGAAGGATTCTCAAGATTCATAACCTGTGCTTACAAATGACTGAAAACGCTAACCGCTATTTCATTGCTGTCCGGTGAGAAGTCGTAGTTGCAATGAAAGCGGGGCGTTCTTCAGTAATGAAAACACAGGGGAAAGCCGCCTGAAGAACTGCTTCTCATGGGCTGAACATTTGGAAGTAGAGCTGTCAGGTCGGAGAGTAGGCGATGTCTTCTGACACATCTCGTAATTCGGTTGAACAATGAACACTTGTACACCTACGAATAAGAGATATTTTGAAGACAAACTCAGATGTCTGCAAAATCATTCGCATTATCGCAGTGCGATGCAGCGGGAGACTTGTACAGACTTCTGTTACCGTGCGGTAAACAGAAAGATGAAAGAGTCCAAGAGATATCTCTGTTGAAAATTCTCGCAATGTCGAAGGCGATGGAATCTAGCGTCACAGCAGTAGATGGTCCTTCATTATTGCGAGAATCCCCGTTAATCAGAGACCTAAGTCCATGATTGTTGGGCAGAGATACGGTTCGGTAGTCAATCAAAGCAGGGCAGAGAGAGACATACATGACCGTGCATATCGGAGGCCCAGCTGATACTGAGCTGCTATCAGGCAGTTCAATACGCAGTAGTTGAGCCTGAGCTCTCGCTGACTCGTCATCCTGAGTTGCCAGGTAATCCATTATTCCACGAAGGAATGCGTTCGGCTAGAACTACCGAGCATAAAAGATATGCTCGAGCAATTATATTTAGGCGAAACGAATTTCGGTAAATATAAACGTTGAAATGGTGTTGTCATGACAAAACCATAAGTATATAAAATTGAAACTGAAAACTCCTGGGAGGTTGCAGGCAACCCCGAGTTGCAGTTCAATTAGAATACTTCTCTTATAAGTCGCAATCCGTAGATTAACTAGGATATGCGCCTACCCCTCGGACAATTCAACTGCTTAGTAGAATCATGTCGCGAGGTTAATATACGTAGTATATTTGTAGGATTCTGAACAACGATCTCCGTCCTAAATTCTTTCCTTCAAGAAAACAAAATAAGGATTGGAGATCGACCACCTTCGATCTCTATCAAAGAGAGTGAAGGAGAAGTCTTCCTCGAAGGAAAGCTTCAATGGTGAACAGAATACTAAGACGATAGTTCAAGCCAAACTGGATATTCCCGTCCGATCTTCTCTAGTCCAGGTTGGTCGCCTACTGTGAGATAGTTTCTTCAGCAGCAGTCTTCTTCCCAATGCTAGAAATTCCAGGAATTCGAGCATAGGCGAGGTTCCCGATTATCGTGTATATCGGGGATTCTCGTCTCGCTCACTTTGGACCGTGGTCTCGCCTAAGTGTTTGGAGATCGTAAAACTCGAACACTGAATGCGTTAGAAATTCCGTAGAATTCTAAGCACTCTGCGAAAAACCCCCACCGAATTCGTCAAACGATATCGGCTGGTGGTCCTCTCGATTCCCGTAGAAATCGAGAATGGGGCAGGATTCCTCCTCAACGACCGGGGCTTACGTCAGGTAGGACCCGAAGGTCCCCCCGGTAGCGCAGTCCCCAACGTGGGATCCTACAGAGAAATCTGTAGGATCCCTCCCCTTTCCCTCGTAACCGTAAGGAGAGAGGGAATGGGGGAGGAATTGGATACTCGCTCGCCTTCCCAGTGGAGCTAGCAGTTGGAGAAGAGTAGGAACAGCCATCGCCTTGCGACGATGGCCTCTCAGAGTCTGGGAAAACGTATCGTCAGGAGAAAACGTTTTCCCGTGGAGGGTTACGAACTCTCACCTGTAGGTAAGGGTCTGCCGCCACTGTGAACTTCGTCTGGGTGGGGCTGATCGACACCTGACAGGAGAGAGCCGATACCGTCCTCCGACTCATTCCAGTCCTCGTCGAGGTCGAAACCTCTCAGGAGGACCGAAGGAGTATTCAAATACAGTGTCCGAAGACACGTAGAAACGCCGCTGTCGCAGTAGAGGAGGTGGAAGTAGCTTGGTCGACCGGCCAGAACTGAGAGAGCCTTCTTGTCCGGAGACGAGAGACTCTGGTTCGAGACAGAATCGGCAAGTTCCGATCGCGGCAGACCCACCGTCGGTTTGGGTTCCCTCTCGGGCCCAAAACGACTCGAGCAGAGACGTGGGCTCTGCTGGTGGGAGCGGCAATCCTTCCGCAAGGTCATTATGCTGACGAATCAGCTTAATGACTTCTGCAAATTCCCCTGTATCTCGGAGTAACCGTGTTCTTTGCGGAGTAGGACCGGTCCGAGTCCCTCCAACAAGAACAGATCCCGAGATACTCCTCCTTCAGAAGGAGGAACAGCGGCAGACCCCTGACGGTCGCCTCCAGCTACTTGCGCGTATGTCCTGGTCGGTCCTAGAACCGTGCCTGGTCCATACGGCGTCATAGCGGGATCGCGAGCGGCGCACCTCTCGCGATCACTCATAGGTACCTCGCTCCTCCCGGTGTAGCCCGAGGAGGTTGAAGGTACAGGAGAGGCAGACCTGACGCTCCCCCCTAGCTCGCTGGCAGGACCAGCGTGCTTGGAGGGCTGCTGCTGATCGTCCACCCGCAGTGGCGATCGAGCAGCAGGCCTAGCCTTGCCGCTCGCCTGGGGCGAGAGGCTCGGCTGAGAACGTCGACGCTGATCTCTAGCGTCAGGCGAGCTGTTCTGGTTACCGTCTCCGCCCGGTCCCGATGGGAGTGGCGTCAGGTGACCTGCTAGGCTCGCTGTCGTGGTGAGACCGGCGAGTGTCCTCTCGGAGCGTCGAGCCGCTGGTACCAGCCGTGGCTGGTACCGACGACCGCGGGGACCCCTTCCTCGCCTCAACCCGTGGCTGGTCAGCGGGACCGTCACGTCAAACCCGAGCAGCCAGCTGGTCGCTGCGAGAGCGTCCACTGGCCTAGCGAGAGTCGTCTGCACGACACTCGCTAGTCTTCTGCTCCGCGCTTCGGTCTTGGCGGCGAGCGAGCTCGAGTGTCAAGACTTTGGCTGGACGGTCTCCCGCGGGAGACCGTCCACTCGGTACTTCTCGCTAACGAGAAGCCGAGGCGGATCCTGGTTTAGCGGCAGAACCGCTAGAACCAGGCGAGGAAGTGCCAGCCGAAGCTGGTTACTCCTCTGGTCCCCGTCTTCTTCTCCTTGGTAGAAGAAAAAGACTGGGCCCTGTTCCCGAGGGAGCAGGAGGACCAGCAGAAGAGCTCCCCGAATCGCCGGAGCGAGACGGGCCCTTAGAAGGTCCCGAAGGAGCCTTCTTAGGGGGGAAAACCCGGGTTACCCAGCTGGTCGCTGCAAGAGCGGCCGCTGGCCTGGCAAGAGTCACCTGAGCGTCTCTCACCAGCCTTCTGCTCCGTGCCGCGTCTTGGCGCCGAGCGAACTCTGGCGCCGAAACTTGGCTGCACGGTCCCCCCCTGAGGGAGAACGTACACTCGGGATCTCTCGCGAAACGAGAGACCGAGCCGGAAACCTGGCGTAGCGGCATCGCCGCTAGCACCAGGCGAGGAAGTACCAGAGCTAACCGATACTCCTCTGGTCCCCGTCTATCTCTTCCTTACGGAAGGGGAGACGGGCCCCGCTCCCGAAGGAGCAGGAGGACCAGCAGAAGGACCCCCCGTCCCACCGGGGTGGGACGGGCCCTTAGAAGTTCCCGAAGGAGACTTCTTAGGGGGGAATGCAGCCTTCTTCTTCTTCGGCTTATGGGCCTTAGAAGTCGAAGGGGCGGGAAGAGGCAACAGCAGACGATGAAGACGAAGATGACAGCTTCCTCTTCTCCTCTTCCTCGTCAGCTCACGCAGGACAGTCGTCAGGTCCTCCATCCAGGAGGGAGCCGGGCAGTTGCCGAAGCAACAGGGCCCGACGCACCTGTCCGGAAGGACCTGGGACTGGGGAAGACACACCGTGGGCAGGACCAGCATGGACAGGCACAGGAATCAGGAGCGACAGGAACAGCAACCAGCTCAGGAGCGGCAGGAACAGCGGCAGCGTTGAACCCGAAGGGACAGCCAAGCCACAGCGGAATCACATCAGCGGCAGGTACGGCAGGCCCAAGCGATCGCCTCGTAGAATCATCGGCAGCCAGCGGAACCTGGGTCCTGGCGGCCGGTCCAGGGGCGAGGCTGCTGGAACAGCGGAGTCTGGGGCAGGCAACACGAAGAAAACAGGCGGCGGCGGCCAACCCCACCTCGGTACGGCTGCGGCCCTAGTAGCGGCAGACGGCGTCATCGACACAGCATGGGGAGTGTAGACCAGGAGGGGGTGGAGCAGCATAAGCGGCCGTGGTAGTAGTGGAGACCGCCCCAGACCTCGCTAGACGCTGCAGCAGCCCGTGGATGCTAGGCAATCCTGCCTCCGCGGTGGTCCATACCTGTCCAAGGTCGTCTCCCACGGATGTAGCACCTGCGGTAACATAGATAGATTAGTAAGAGGGGTTCCCTCACGCACGGGGGGAAGACATGCCCCACCCCGAACGCAAGGAAGACCCCAAATACAAAATACAACGAAGAAGCTGAGCGCGGGGGGCAGGAAGGAAGACGAAGAATCGGATACCAAGGGAGTCACGGGAGAGCTTTCGACGACTTCCTGGCAGACCTTCGCTTCCCCTGCCCCCGCACAGCAGTGAAAAGTAATATGAAAAAAATGAAACAGAATATCTGCCCTTGCGATTCACTTCATAGAACTTAAAGGGGAAAAGATCAATTCCCGGGTAAGAACGGAAACTTGATCCAATAATATGATGCTATCATAAAAATATATATGAAAATGAAACAGAATACTGCACTTGCGATTTCATTTTCACATAAAAAAATCGTAAGGATCAATTCCCGGGTAAGAACGAAAATTGATCCAATTAAATTTCATTGCAAATAAATAAATGAAAATGAAAAGATATTGCAATTGCGAATCCACTTTCATTGCATTCTATTATACAAAATTAAAAGGCTCGTGCCGAGCGCAATCACACTCTCGGTAACGAACGCACAGGGCAAAAATATAATGAAAAGAGTACTTACATTTTTCAATTACACACTTTCGCCCAAAATACATGACTCGGCGCGAGCGCGCCCGCCCTCGGCACCGAGACATAATTCAAGGGTTCAATTCATGAAAAGAGAGGAAATCGCCGCATCTACGGCGATAACTCCATGTTGGTTCATAATTAAGTAATGAAAATGAAAACAGTGTACTTACAGTTCATTTTCAAGTCAAACAAACCATTAGTAGAAAACACAATAAAAACAAAGCATACGACGATGAAGCGGGCAGAGAGCGATGACGAACACGTCCTTCACACCCGCGGCCGAAAGCAAAAGTGATTTGTTTACCTCCCAGTCGCGCGGCGCGCGACTGTCGGACAAGCAGTTAACTACCGTTCTCCCCTTGTTCGAAGCTTACGACCGTTCCAGCTGCCGCTAGCTACTTCCTATTGTTAAAGGACCGAGGGTTTGTATTACGTATCGGAACAAACAAACTTACCTTGCAATTGCCCTCACCTGATTTCCAAACGAAAACATTCGTTTACACAGTAAACAAAAATTAACAGATTCCGTTCGATATTTTTCACTTGATCTCATCAGAATACTACGATCTTTACTTATTTATTTATATTTTATTGGAGTGAAAACAGTGAAATGTGTTCTTTCATGCCCAATAGTTTTGATTAAAACATGTTTCTCTCAAATTTTGTTTGCGGTCAAATTTGATGGTACTATATCGAAGTTTGTGAGTTTCATCCACATTGTCGATGCACGATAATAGTCATTGGCAGGTCAACATTCTTTCCTCAGCTCCAGCTAAAACTTAGGTTAAATTTAGCAGTACTATATGCCCTTGCCGACCTTTTCTACATAGCGAGTAAGGATATAGTAATGTAAGAATATATCAGTCCTATTCTCCTTAACGTCATTTGTAACATAAAAACGGTAATTTTTTACTAGCGTACGATGGTTGAAATCCAAGCAAAAACAATGTTGTTATTGATTTAGGTTGTTCATAGTAAATCAGCTGTGTCTGGCTGTATGCATTTATACAACAAGTATAACATTACTAACAATACTTTTGGTATTTCTTTTACTTTTTTAAACTTAACTAGAAGATGGGATAGATAAAGAAATGGAGGAAAAGGGGTTAGCCTAACTAAAAAATGGAATAGATGTTATTTGGTCTTGTAAATTTAACTCACATGATACGTGATAAAATAATTTTTTAAGGGTGAAAATTTGGGGGTCACATGATATGCAAGATTGCGTGTTACATGAGTATATATGGTATGCATTTTTTAAGCCAAAAGAAAGTGCAATACACTTAAAATACTTACCACTTTTACTTTCAGTTGAACCCAAGAGAAACATTGTCATTCCAGCAGATATTAATATCGCTGTGACATACTCAAAATATTCATACTTCTTCTTGCCAATAATTTTCCCCATTATCATTGTGGGAATAATTTTAGAAGCTTTGGCCAAAACCTGCAAAATACAATTAATATAAATAACCTTCATGTAAAAAAACGGCAAAACAAAAGAATTTTATCAAACGGCAAAACAAAAGAATTTTATCAACCAACACCCAAATATCAAAAGACGTTCATCACTAATTCCACTGCAGGAAAGTTCAGTTGTGCAACTTTAATTCTGGACCTATTAGGGTATTTTTCAAGATTGCCAAGCATCATGTTAGTATAAACTTTTTACAACTGTTGAATACTGTCTTTATATTTATTTTCAAGTCACTTCACTCATAATTCTTTTCAAAACTGCTAGCATAAATTACTCATACCAAACTAGCAATGATTACGCAAGTTGAGAATTTAATGACTTAGGAATATTTACAAAAATTTTATCTTGGAAAGAAACTGCATAGCTATATCATTCAATTTTTACTTCTGAATAATGGCGGTGCTGACATTATTGCCACAGGCTAGTACCTAAAAATTACACATTGTAATTTCCCTTTACTTATGTAATACACTATCTTATTTATTACTTATTAAGCAGAATTGTATCATGTATATAAAAACCAAAGCTTTTTTAATACAAACCAATTCATCCTATACTGCTTTATATTTTGCAGATATTGAAACCTGCATCAAGCCATATTTGCCTTAATTAAGCTTAATTCTATGTATGGGACATTTACACTTCTCTCCTACTATGTGTGAGCAATGATAAAAAGCTAGAGTACAGGGAAGGGATGAGGGTACTTACATAAGGCTTAGTACAAAAAATTCATTTAGTATAATAAAATCATAGTAAGTTTCACCAAAATGCCATTAATCACACATTCCATGAAAATAAATACAAGTGGCAAGACATGGTCATACACCACAGGGCTATTGGAAGAATGAAGACCAAGGACAAAGTCAGCCTCAGAAGAGCAAATGAATGCGAGACAGTGGTCAGCATAAGATGTATAAACCCTTACCAGCAACATGAGACATGATGACAGGAACCCCAGACAGCCATGCCTCACAAGAGTGCTCGAGAGAAGAAATGATGAGAAATTATGATCTGGACGCAGTTCAAGATCACTCTTCCTCCCCACTGATAATATTTGCTTGCTTGTATGGTGTTTTTTCGTTGCATGGAACCAGTGGTTATTCAGCATCGAGACCAACAGCTTTACACGACTTCCGAACCACGTCGAGAATGAACTTCTATCACCAGAAATACACATCTCTGACCTCTCAATGGAATGGCCGAGAATCGAACTTGCGACCATCAAGGTGGGACGCCAACACCATACCAACCACTGATAATATTTGAACTATTGGAACACTTACCCTAATGAGAACACATCCTAATGCTTATGACTTACGTCTCTCAAATTATATATTGCAAAAGTACATTGGAATTCCATTTTCCAAACAGATGAATGACAAAGCCCAATACAGGGAGTCCCCGGCTTACGACGTTCTGAGGTTACAACGCTTTTCAATTATATTTATCAGACATTACGTATTTCCAGGTTTATGGCGCATGTTCCAGGGTTACGGCGCCTACAACGCTGATCTGGCAGAAGAAATATGATTCCAAAAATACAAAATAATCAATATCTGAAGGTTTTTTTATGGAAAATGCAATAAGAATGAAGTTTACATAGTTTTTAATGCACCCAAAGCATTAAAAGTAAGGTTTTCTTAGGATTTTTGACGATGTTCCGGGTTACGACAATTTTCGGCTTACAGCGCGTCTCAAGAACGGAACCCCCGTCGTAACCCGGGGACAGCCTGTATTGTACTTAAAGGTTAGGTTAGCAAGCATTTGTGTGTTAACCTCAAACTGTGCCAAATCCAAGTCTGAGACCTACGAGTAAGCACTTAACATTACCTGTCAGAGCAGAAAAGGCTATTTTTTAGTTTTTTTTAGGCTGATTTTTCTTCAACAGTCCATATTAGGAAAATCCCAAAGATGGAGACCAGAGTACCTGAGTTCATTGGAAACCAACTCTAACTGTCCTTAATAGACAGTCAAAGGGACTCTCTGGTAGCAAAGATTGTAAGCAATGCAGGAATAGCAATAGGTACTATGATGAAACTGGGAAAACTGGAAGACTATATCTCAGGTAAAAGGGAGATCAGTAAATAACCAACAATGTGAAATGTTTACAATCAGGATGAAGTAAGGAACTATGCTGCACAGAGGCCAGAGTCAAAAGTAAAATGTTAAGAGTCAATTCAAGGAGAATCACACAGGAAGATCCAAGAAGGCTCTTCAACACCAGTGCAAAGTCCAAGGTAGGAGGTTTCAAGAAGTTTCAAGCAGCTCTTGGAAATTACTAAATCATTTCCAGGTCAAGTCTAGGATGTCCCTGATAAGAACTCAAATCCTGAACAGGAAGACTGAAGACTTAAGAGAGACTTGATCTGCACCCTTTAATAGCAATATTTTTTTCTGGCAGCAAAGGAAGATTAAAAAGTTTGTAATCATGGAAATAAAGGCACTAGCTGCCATGAGGAGAGGGGATACAAAAGAAGGGGCAACAGGGACAGCAGGAAACAATATTGCACTATTCCAAATTTTCTCTTAAGAGGGGTTAGGGCTGACTGCCACCTGGTCTGCACATACACCCGCCTTCCCCTTAAAAATACTCCACACACTTCAAGAATAGCATGCATTCTGGCCTATGTAAGAACACATACTGTACAATGAAGATCTATATTCAGAAGCAACACAAACCTAGTTTCTACACACTCAAGCCCAAGACATCTATGCTGATCAAGCTTTCAAACAGAAGAGCCAGGTACTGTACTATCATAACAAGAAAACTCAAGGTCACAATAAATGCGAGTCATCAACAAAAATTGAAAAAAGTAAAAATCACTTTAAAACAACAGTAGCAATCTTGAAACAGTCCATGAAAGGGCAGAGGTCCTGAAAACAGTATGACTGAAGAAAAAGTGATGTTGTCTAGTGAGTGGATGGGCCCCTAAAATTCCTCACTCACCTTCTGCTAGCTAACTAAAAAATTGCCAAGCTTCAATGACTGAACCCAATTTTGGCTGAACGTACTCCATATAAGATATAAAGGTTTGTATTTTCACAGGAACAAAGCTTAGGTTATTAAAAGTAATTAAAAATCACACGTGTTTCACTAATGCAAAATAAAAAAAAATTACAAATTCATTCCAAAGCCTGAAAAAACATCCAAATTGATATTAAACAAATACCTGTGTTGGAAATGAGACATATTTCAAAGCTTCATATTGACACCATGAGCTCATGATATTGGAAAATGAGCAGTACGAGTATTTGTAGATAGGTGCCGTGTGACGAGGCTGTCTTGAAAATCCCAAGTAAACAGCTGCTAATGAGAAGGCTAGTACCCTATTGACAAATACTAAGAACTGAGAGTCCTTAAAATGACCGACACTTCCATCAGCATTCTGATATTCCTGTGGAAAAACAGAAAAAAACAGCTTTCAATACAAAAGTCAATTAGTCACATTCATTCAATACACACTGATAATGTAGCATAAGATGTGTACTGTACTAATATCAAAGTGTATACAAATGTAAAAACCAGAACCTAAAAATGCTAGCACCACTACTTATCAGTCGCTTTAGAGGTCTGGCTTTCTGATACGTAACCAAATCTGTTAAGTGATGATAAGAGATCTATCTAAAAATGTTACTAGCAAATAATAATCATAATCAAATATCTAAGTACAGTATAGACATCTGTTGATATTTTCTACTAAACTTCGTGCTTGTTCATTACAACTCCGATAATCATATACGTAGTGTCTTTCTTCATTGCAAAAGTCCCAGTTGCACCAGCTTGTACTGACAAAGGTTGAGAAGCCCACACTGTATGCCAAGTCCACTATGACTCTTTCGTTCTTTCAAAAGATCACTGCGAATATATCTTCCAAATTATTTCAAATGCTATTTCTTCATTTATTGCCATTCAATTAACTTTGTGTTCTCTTTTCCAGCACTGTAATCTATTTAAACACAGCAGTGGGGCTAGTGCTCTACTTATCCCATAATGGTACTTAATAAAACATCGCCTTTCCTATAACACCAACTGGGAAGGCAGACTGCATACACTGGTAAAACCAGGCTGTAAACCACTTATCTGGTCTTGACATCTTGGTCACAGGCATGTTCTTGTGAAAATGCATTAGTGGAGCTGGCATAGTAGTCTTTTTTCCAGTTTGAGAGATATCTCAGTAATTCTACTGAAAGCTTGATAAGCTCTGAAACACAGGAGCTATGAAGATCTTGAGAGGGAAAGGATGCATCTCAAAATGTGTGGCAAACCATACAAACTCCTCGACCATGGATATTTGCTTTGACAAAAAGGGAAAAGACCTCCTTCATCCAACCCAGAAGAAAATCTTGTAAGATGTTTATGCCAGGAAAAAACAAGTAAGTCTTTTGTTCAAAATGTTACTTTCCTACAAAATTAGTTCTTGCTGCATTATTCCTTTTCCAGTTCTCTAAGCACATTTCCTCCTTCATCATGTTGTCAAACATAAAGACCTGGTTAGCTCCTCAATAGCTAGTCCTCCAGTTCCTTTAACAGATTGTTTGTTAGACCTGAAGGCCCTGGAGCTTTCCAATATTTTGCTTTCCCAGCTGTCTCCTATCCTCCTTAGATGCCACATTCTCTATTGGTCCCCCTCATGTTAGCATCTTCCAGTTCAAGTTAATTTTCATCATTAATGAGATTTTCTTATTTCTATCCCTGTTAGTCCATTATAGTTCTTTCATTTATAGTTTTACCATTGTTATCTTTTATACTATTCTTTGCCCTTTCATACCAACTGTTTTCACTGATAATTTCACTTTACTGAAATTTGTCTTTAGTGTTGATTCCGATCTTCTAAAATATAACGAGGTTCTGGGAAAATTTAGCTTAATATAACATACCAGCATCTGATATAATCAGTTAACGCTTGTGAGATTCTGATCACATCCAATGATATTATCTGAAGAAGAAAAAAATGTATGCCCATAAATATTTTTATTTAATCCCAAACACATGATATTTGGAGAATGCTGAGGGATAGTTTAACTCTATCTCCCACACAAATCAAGTAGATAAGGGCTATTTAATGCGAATAATCATTAAACTAACAAATGGAACAACATAAATGTCTGCCTTATATTTTCTGTATATTTTTTAGATGAAATAACTGAAATATGTATGTTGAAAAAATTATTTAATTTCCAATAGTTATATTAATATGTACAGTAGCTCACCGAGATAACAGATTAGTGTCCGAGCCGCTATAAAAGAAACTCTGACATTTCTTTGCATATATCTGTGAATGGTTGTTTGCTATGAAGTTCAGGTATATCTATACCCTGTACCCATGAAACTACTGTAAAATGCTTATAACTGCACATTTTAACAGTTCACTGCCTAATTTAATAGTTCATCAGTTCAAACAGAAATACAGCCCAAACCATCCCAAATCACAAGAGTGATCTTTTAGCAACTTGCGATAAAGCTTATATGTGCAGGCAGGCCCTATTTACTGTTGGCATTAGTTAATGGCATTTCAGTCTTACAGCACTTGTTCAATGTATTCACAACTGGATTTTACCTTCCATACGGTTTATACCACCGTTGCCTGGTTATCGGTGGCTTAGGCTAAGTGCCGAGACCAGCTCATAAAATACAAACAAAACAAAAATGCATCTTTTCCTTGGCTCTTTTAAAAAGTTATCCTTTACTTGTATCCAATAATACTGTATGTAGTCTCATATTACTATTATATCATAAAATATGCAAGCAAACTGATCATGTTTTGGTTTGAAAAAACCAGCTGAGGGTGGAGGTGATATTCTTGCATCTATTTAGTGTAAATTAATCTCTAGAAACTACTCAAATGTGACAAGGTTATTTTTCGTTAAATGATGTGTTTTTAAGCTGAAATATGACTTAAATACATCTTGTTGTGAACTAAATTTATCTATTTTTTTTTATAGCTGGCGCCATTCTCTGGTTATTGGTACTTAGCCCAAGTGCCAAGAGACACTCATAAACAATGAATATGTATCGTTTCCTTGGCTCTTTTTAAAAAGTTATGTTTTACTTCACTGTATCCAATAATACTGTATGTAGTCTCATATTACTAAAATAATTATAAAATACAAACAAAGCGATCTATGTTTTGATTTGGAAAAAATCAGCTGAAAGCAGAGGCATGCTTATTTTGCCGTATTTAATTCGATTCAGGGCCAGTTTTTTTGTGTCTATTTAGCGTAAATAGATCTGTAGGAACTCTATTTATATGGGACAAGGTTATTTTTCGTTTTATGAAGTGCTTTAAGTTGAAATATGACTCAATACGTCTTGTTGTGAACTTGATTGTTATTTTCTTCATTAACAGATGGTGTCAGGAGCATGGTTTTTTGTGTAAAAAACAGATTCTGTTCATTATTTTCATCTTATTTCATAATAATACAAGATTTACGTACTTATCTTTTATCGGCGTGAAAACAACAGTAAAATGTGTTCTTTTGTGGCCAGTATTTTTTATTAAAATACTTTTTTCTCCACTATTAATTGCAGTAGCGTTGCATCCATGTTGCTGATGCATGAAAATTTAGTCATTAGCAGTGTGAAAATTTTGTTTTCTCAGCTTCAGCTACAACTGCTGCTTAAATTTAGCAGTACATACATACTACATTTCCAATAGTTTACCAATCTGTACAATAAACATGGAAAATATTTAAGTAAAATAACAAATAAAAATTACTGTGTATACTCATGATTTTATTATGTATCTCATGCATTAACCTCTTTTCCTCCATCTCTTTATCCCATCTTCTAGTTAAATATGTTAAAAATGTAAAAGAGAATGATAAATGTATTGTGAGAAACAGCCAAATCACATTCCAACCATTGTATGATAGTAAACAATTACTGTAGTTATGTTACAAACGACGTTAAATAGAACAGGACGGATATATTTTTACACTATACCCTAATCGCTATGGAGAAATGATCGGCAAGGAAATACACTATGCTGTACTACTTAAATTTAAGTTGCAAGTTGTAGATGAAGCTGAGAAAACATAATAACTATAAATTACCATGCATTGGCAACATGGATTAAACTCTTGTAAACTTTAATCAAACATAAAACTGGAGAGATAAGTATTTTAATAAAAACTACTGAGCTTGAAAGAACACATTTTACTGTTGTTTTTACGATGATAAGAGATAAATACGTAAAACTCATAGTATCATGAAATAAAGAGAAAATATAGAACTGAATCTTTAGATTAAAAAATAAAAAATGATCCCAGCACCATCTACCAAAAAAAAAAGTTCACAATGAAACATGATATTGTTATGATACAATAAAGTTTTATACATACTTACCTGGCAGATATATACTTAGCTGTAGACTCCGTTGTCCCCGACAGAAATTCGAATTTCGCGGCACACGCTACAGGTAGGTCAGGTGATCTACCCCCCTGCCGCTGGGTGGCAGGAATAGGAACCATTCCCGTTTTCTATCAGATTTTCTCTTCCACCTGTCTCCTGAGGGGAGGCTGGGTGGGCCATTTAATCGTATATATCTGCCAGGTAAGTATGTATAAAACTTTATTGTATCATAACAATATCATTTTTATACATTCAACTTCCCTGTCAGATATATACTTAGCTGATTCACACCATTGGTGGTGGGTAAGAGACAACTATTTACTGAATAGACAGGTAAACAACATACGTTGTAGGTAATAAATAAATAAAACCTTGGTTCCTACTTGTTTAGGCGGAAGATTCCATGGCCTCAATGCCTAGGAATCTGCTTCGCCTCAAGAGCCCTCAGCGGAGGGGGCATGTGACCAATGGCTAAGAGTTCTTGTGGGTCTGTCGATGGGGTCTTATCCACTTACTTGACAGAGCCTGATGGCCTTTGTCAATGGGGTCCTATCCACTTACATGACAATACACCTATGCCTAGTGGCATAATTACGGAGCACAACACCGATCCCGATCACCTGATCCTAACACGAGGGTTAGTGTTACTTAAATTGAAGAGTTATCCCCAAACTCCTTTCAAACAACCCAAAGAAAAAAACACGACGTTAAATAAAATTTAACTCACTAGTTAAGGATCAGTATCGGCTCCCTATCCCAGCAACGTATCTGCAGACACGTATCAACCAAGAGAGAAGGATCTCTCGTAGGTTATCTTGACATCCTTCGTGTAATGGAAAGTCAACACAGAGTTGCATCTCCCGTATGTGACAGCTAATATGTCCTTTATGACATATTGTTATGGAAAGAACAAGAATTCGCAAAAGCTCGTACTTCATGCACTTTTAATTCTCAGCTGTTTGAAGGAATCATCAAGGCACTTATCAAGTGCTTTGGAGATCACAATTATCTCAAAGAAGGCCAGGGCATTCTTTGATATAGATCTCTTCTGGATGAAGCCTGGAGCCTGGCTGGCGCTTCGCGCCTGGCAGGCGCCTCACGCCTGGATATCGCCTATGCCTGGCGCCTCGCGCCTGGCTAGCGCCTTGCGCCTGGCTGGCGCATTACTCTCGGCTGGCGCCTGGTTGGAGCCTGGCTCCTGGCTGGTGCTTTCTGGCACCTGGCGCCTGGCTGGCGCTTCTGATGCTTGGCGCCCGGCTGGCTCCTCCCCACTTGCTGGAGCTTCGAGCTTGGCTGGAGTCTCACACCTGGCTGGCGCATTACTCCCGGCTGGCGCCTGGCACCCGTCTGGTGCTTCTGGCGCCTGGCTCCTGGCTTGCGCTTTTGGCGCCTGGCTCCTGGCTTGCGCTTTTGGCGCCTGGCTCCTGGCTTGCGCTTTTGGCGCCTGGCTCCTGGCTTGCGCTTTTGGCGCCTGGCTGGCGCTTCTGGTGCCCGGCTGGCTCCTCCCCACTTGCTGGAGCTTCGAGCTTGGCTGGAGTCTCGAGGCTGTCTGGCGATGTCCACATCGGACACTCTCACCTGTCCGATCTGTTCGCCTCTGGCACATTTGCGCCAGGTTGGAGGCCTGCTCCTTCTCCGCATCAGACAATAAACTCGTTCATTCGAGTTGTCTGCCTCTGGCGTTTTTCGCCTGTTTGGCATTTGGCGCCTGGCTGGCGCTTCGTTGCCTGAGGATCCTGAACAAACTACATTAGTTTATCAGGAGACTGGAGAAGGGTGGAAGGAACTCTTCTACCTGGAGCCTCTGGCCTAGGATGAGGGGAGGCGCTTGTAGCCAGTTACATCCAGTAGACGATAGGATATCTAAACAGGACGAGAGAGAAGAGTCTTCCTCCGAGGAGGATCCTTCATGAGTGCTTCCGTTGCTAACGAGATCTATTCCTTGCAGAATCTTCCCTCTCCTTGCCCGAAGGAGGGAAAGGAGCCTGGAAGTCGAAGAAGACTCTGAGCCGAAAGTGGGCGAACCCAGGGCTTTCTTGGCTCTTATCGTGTCCCTCTGATTACCTTCTGGGAAGCGCTTAGAGCCCTCATCGCACCCCAAAGACTCTGAAGGCAAACGTTAAGCCATTTCTTCTGCTGAAGATAAAACTAACGTACCCTGCCTGGGCAAATAGACCCTTCTATCTCTTCCCTTATCAATTGGGAAAGTCCCTTGACTTCAAAGCTCTGAGCCTGGATTAGAAGGGTTTTAGTTCTTTGCCAGACATACTATGCTGGCAAGAACCAATTGCCGAGTCTCCATTGAATCTGATGCAAGATTCCAATACACAAAAATTCACTTGTCCTCTTGGAAGTTGGTAAGGTCAAGAGAAAAAATGAATTCCCTCATAAAATTTCTAAAAGAAGCATGATGAGGAGAGGTTCCAACTCGTCGGAACACGGAATCTGCGGGCCACGAAAAGATCCCAACTCTAAGTACAGGGTTACGACGGGTCCGGCTTACGACGTTCCGGGGTTACGACGCTTTTTCTTAAATATTCATTGAAAAATCCGCCCTGGGTTACGACGCTTGTTCCGAGGTTACGACGCTGACGCTTCCGACGCTCCGAGTTTACGACGCTTTTAAAAAACACATATTATGATAAGATAAGAATCCTTTATAGTTTAGCACAGTTTCTCTCTCTCTCTCTTTGTATTTTCCAAGAAAATAATGCTATAATTCTCTCTCTCTCTCTCTCTCTCTCTCTCTCTCTCTCTCTCTCTCTCTCTCTCTACTACAAAGATGTATGTTTTTTTAGTATGATAAATAAAATGGATTTACTATTTTCAAATATTTCAATATTAATTTATAGCAGCTAATAATATCAATTCATTAAAGAAAATACCATAGTGAATTAGTAAGATTTTAGCTTATATTTAAAAAATTATCGAAGAATGAAGGAAATCCCTAGTCTTCTCTGTTGAAGAAATCCCAGTCTTCTCTGTAACCTTTCCAGGTACTAAACTGTCATATATATATCATGTTCTGTGACAGCCAAAAGGGGGAAGAGCTGGGGGAGAGCTGCAGTGTTGCAAATCAGTGGTCCTGACATTTCCCCCCCCCCTCCCCTCTCTCTCTCTCTCTCTCTCATCTCCTCTCCGTCTTTCTCTCACGTTCTCTCTCTCGCTCTCTCTCTCTCTCTCTCTCTCATTTACTGAGACTCGAGATTTTTTATGTACTTGTACTATTTGTTTTTAATACTTTTCAAATAATAATAATAATAATAATAATAATAATAAATAATAATAATAATAAATAATAATAATAATAATACTGTAATTACAAAATTCATATGTGATAGTATTTTAAAGAAATACAATACGTACTAATCTATCCATGTCACTTTTAATTAAGGTTAACTCTCTCTCTCTCTCTCTTTTGCCACACAAGATAATAATGAGTTATAGTGGTAACGCCCTCCCTCTCTTTCGCTGGAAGCGTTATAAACAAGAAAGATAAACACTCTCTCTCTCTCTCTCTCTCTCTTTTACCGAGATGAAAGAATTTTTATGGTACTAGTATGTAAAATGTTTATTGATAATTTCAGTTATTTAATAATAATAATAATAATAATAATAATAATAATAATAATAAAACTTTAATTACAAATTCATAATGGTCATATTTTAAAGAGATGAAAATGACCTTTCCATTTCACTTGTAAGGATAATTCCTCTTTCTTACTGAGATGAGAGAATTTTTATGGTAGATGCACGTGTTTATTATATTTTCAAATAATAATAATAATAACAATAATAGAAGTAGTAATAATACGATAAATAATTTCAAAAGAAAATTCTTCCCTTTGTCTTTTTCTGTATCAATTTCCCCACCTCAACTCGAGTGACACTCAAGCTTAACAATGCCATACAATGGTCAACGAATTTAATGGTTTTATGTAATCTCTCTCTCTCTCTCTCTCTCTCTCTCTCTTACTGAGATGAGATCATTTTCATGGACGTGTATGTAATAAGTTTATAATTAATATTTTTCCAATAATAATACTATAAGTACAAAATTCATATTTGATGTGTATTTTAAATATTATTTTAATACAAATTAACAAGTAATCATTCCATTTCTCTCTTTTAAACAATCTCTCTCTCTCTCTCTCTCTCTCTCCACAAGATACTTGTCATACATTTGGTGTTTCTATTTCTTCCTTTTATCTCTCTCGCTCTCAGCAAAAGAATTGATAGACAGACAAACATAATTGCACAGTCCTCTCTTTCTCTCTTCTCTGGAGAAATATATGTATTTATGGGAGGGGGAAAAAGTTGCCTACAGATGTTCATTTCAATCTATTGAAACCTAAGGAGTTATTTCTCTCTCTCTCTCTCTCTCTCTCTCTCTCTCTCTCTTGTATTTTAAAGAAAATATACAGTAATTTGTGAATACACAGTGTTGCACATGAAAAAAGTAAATTAGTGATAATTTTAGAGATACGGCCCTAAGAAAAATTGCAAATTAGTAGTGAAATTTTCCCTGTGGACATGTTTTCAAGCACGTCGTTCCGGCTTACGACGATTTTCGGGTTACGACGCGTCTTAAGAACGGAACCCCCATCGTAACCCGGGGACCGCCTGTACATGATATCCTACTCTTGGTCGTATTGAGGTATCGTATAAGATCCCAAAGATCTTAGTCCTCTGCTATCTCTAAATCCCTTTGTAGAGACAGAGTATAGCCTGCTACTGTATTCTTTGATAGCAGACAAATACAAAGGTGATTCTTCTCTCAGAAAGGGAAGAAAACCGCCATGTGGATCACAGAGGTATCGGAAGAGGACAGTTTCCTCATTCAACCCAGCACGATCTGCAGCACTTCTTTGTCTTGGCCATGACACTTGTCATTCACCTTGAAAAATCCTCTCATTCATGTCAACTTCTCGTCAGTCTGCACGCAGACAGACTCAGAGTGGAGAGGTTCTTAAGGTCCCTTTCTATGTGAGGCTGATAGAGTAGACCGACTCTCTTAGGAAAGCCTTTAGAAAAGTGCTGTAAGAAGGAAGTGACCTCTGTGAATCCAGCCTCTGGAAGGCCAAAAAGGGGCGAAAAGCATCATCTTCTCTTCCTCTGATGCCAGTAATTATCTTAATATATCTGTTAAGAATTTATATATATAGGGGAAAAAAGACTAATGTTTATTCCCCTTTCAAACTAAAGGATGGCGTATATTTGCTACCGCTCTCGGATCGAGAATAAGGAAGCAGTCTAGAGGAAGCCTCTTCGTCTTAAACATTGCAAAGAGATCTATGAAGAAGACGTCTCGCAGGTTTCCACAACTCTCTTTCCAACTAATATTAGACAGACGTTAATAGTTATTATCGTCGATCAAGAAGGTTCTCACGGACGTGCAACATCGTGCAGCGAACCTCTTAAGGATCGTTACGTTCCGTGTCTGTGTTCCAAACAGGTTCTCTCTTGTTAACGCGAACAGGGGCGAAAAAAGAGATTCTCAATGCTCCTTGAGATATGAGAAAGCTGTGGAATTGGCCTAATCGATTTAAAAATTCATTTCGTCCCTCCTTGGGATCGAACCCTCCTCCAGTTAGACGGGGAATGAAATCAGGGACGAATCGTGACGTTACCGAGCCTGCTGTTAGAGAGGCTACTGAACCCTTCGGTTAACAACTCGCTATATCGAGAAATTATCAAGTCACCTAAATTGCTTGCAATTCTTTTAGACTATGTGCCAGAACCTCTGTACCTCTGTCATGGTACCCGGCACCCTCTTATATGTTATTTCCGTTTCTTGGTAGGAAAAAACTTATAGGCGTAATATAGGCCATTCAGGGAGACAAACTTCTGCCACGAAGAAAACGGTTCCCATCAGACTCATCCATCTCACTGAGCATGCTCCGTTCTCTAATACGGCTATGCTTTCGTAAGCATGAGAGCATTATATAATATAGTGCTCTGCCGCGTTAGAATCCTCTATAATTCTGTTACATTGAGGTAAACAGCATTGAAAGGTTGTGAGAAATCTTTCTATTGAAAGCTTTTAGGCAAAACGCAGACAATGTTATTCATGTTTGCCTACAAGTCCCCTCAATTCGAGGCCAAGTCCGTGATTGTAGGGGAGAGATACGGTTAGCCAGTCAATCCCGTAGGAGAGAGAGATGTAACCAACCGGTCATGACAGAGACCTAAATGGTACTGTGTTGGCCTACAGTGACAGCAGCCTTCGATCGCTGTCTCGCCGTACTTCCTGAGTTGCCAGTTACTCCATTCAATGAAGGAATATGATAAAATTATTACCGAGCCTAAGGGAGTTCTCAATAATGCATATTTAAGCGAAACAACCTTCGTTAAATACAGAAGCTGAGTCGGTGTTGTCGTAAAAAACCCTTTAAGCGTAGTCCTTACCTAGGAAACTCCTGGAAGGATACAGGGAATTCAGTTGCCAACCATAGAGGTAACTACATTATGTGCATATGACTTGACCATACAGTAGTCCTATACACCAAATTCTCTACTACATTTTTTCCTCGCCGAGGCAGAGAGAGAATGGGAATTTACTATCTTCGTTCTTTTCGTCAATAGAACGAATTAGTATTAGCCGAAGGAGATCCCAAGTGAGAACCGAGGATCGAAGAGAATCTCTCAAGCTTCCTATTCTCTTGGACATAAGGACGTATTCTACGCGTCTATTACCTGGAAGAGCCTCTAATCAATGAATGAGAGCTCCTCCAAATCTTGTCCATGAGAGCTTATATGCTTACACAATAAGATGTATTGAGATCTTTGTCAATGAGAACTAACCCATTAAGATACAAAGAGTAGTATACATTTTTTGTCAATTATGTGTTATGCACTTACTTGACAATACGTTTAATATCTCCCTAAGGAAGGAAGTTAATCCAGGAATCCGTTAAGTATTCGTGATTTCCACAGAAATCGCAAAAGGGACAGGATTCCTGTTCAGATCTTGAGCTTACGGAAGGAAGATAGATGTTCCCTTTCCGCAGTCATTCCCGAACGCCGAAAAGATGAGATTCTTATTAAGAAAACTCCCATAGCTCTTGCCTCGTCATAATGAGGGAAGAGTATGAATGAAGGAGAGTCCATGCTGAGAGGAACTGCCTGTTACAGCAGTCTTCTGAATATTGGAGAAGGGGTTCTCTCAGTATCAGAATCATCCTGACAAAAGCGACGGCCGCCTGTGCGACATCTTGCGCCTTTGCCAGGAGAAGGCTGATCCTGCTAAAAACTAAAAAGAGAGAAGCCTCGTGACTGACCTCTCTCTCATAAGGCGATTCGGGTTATCCTGGTGCCTGGCGCCTGGAATGTTCCGCGCGCCTGCTAGGCTCCTCGCGCCTGGAAAGTTCCACACACCTGGAAAGATCCTAATGCCTGCTAGGCTCTACTTGCTTAGAAGGCTCCTTTCACGCTTCTTGGAAGATTGCGGATCAGCAGACAGAAACTTGCACCTCGCGCCTGAAGGAAGGAACTCTGGCGCCTCGTGCCTGGCTGCTGGAACGCAGCTCACGCCTGGTTGCTGGAACGCGGCTCGCGCCTGGTTGCTGGAACGCGGCTTGCGCCTGGCTGCTGGAACGCAGCTCACGCCTGGTTCTGGAACGCGGATCGCGCCTGGTTGTTGGAACGCGGCTCGCGCCTGGCTGCTGGAACGCGCCTCGCGCCTGGCTGTTGGAACGCGCCTCGCGCCTGGCTGGCGCTTCTCGCCTGGCTGGAGCCTAATCGGTTGGCTCCTGGCTCCTGGCTGGTACTTCACTCCCGGTTGGCGGTCAGGGTTCTCTTAGTTTCCAGAGAACGCAATAGATCGTCCGTACTCCAAACATGTCTATTCTTTGTCTTTTTGGATGTAAGATGAAGAATCGGAAGAAGAGACGCACTTTTTAAGGATGCCTTTGCAATGGCGATCCTTGGCAGTCTGGGACGTTACTACAGATCCTGCCGAGGGGACGCCTGACCGTTGGGGGTTCTCTGAAACCTCCGTGCGGCTTTCGACATTCCTTCTGTTCTGGGCTTGGGAGCTTGGAAGAGGTCTAGGCCTGGGAGCGAGACAGAGCCGATCAGACGTACCCTCCACTGCACTGGGAACACTATATTCACTTCTTAGCTTTTTTTTTAAGAGGTCGCATTTTGAGTTCCCTCCATTTATTCTTCAAATTTGCACAAGATGAATTTGTAGTTTCTGTGAGGTAAGAGGGTGATGAGGATGCAACAACTACTAGTACAGGCGGTCCCCGGGTTACGACGGTTCCGGCTTACGACGTTCCGAGGTTACGACGCTTTTTCTTAAATATTCAATGGAAAATCCGTCCTGGGTTACGACGCTTGTTCCGAGGTTACGACGCTGACGCTTCCGACGCTCCGAGTTAACGACGCTTTTAAAAAACGCATGCTATGATAAAAATCCTTTATAGTTTAGCACAGTATATAATAAAAATATGTTTTTGGTTACATTACAACAAAAAAGACTTTGTGCATCCAGGGTTACATAGCACGACAACTTTAAACTAAAGGTAAGGAATTAATTAACATACATTAACTAAGTTTTATACATGTTATATATGTGATATTAAACCACTGTATGGTGCATATTACTGTATGTAACTTACTATGCATAGAGTACTTACTGACATACTAATTATTTTTTGTACATTCCAGAACCCCCTGAATGATGTAGGCTATGGGGCCACATAAGACTTTGTGCATCCAGGGTTACATAGCATGACAACTTTAAACTAAAAGTAAGGAATTAATTAACATACGACAAATAACATTAACTCTTTTACTCTTGATATCTATAATTTACATATTGCATTCAGGACTTTGTGTAGTATTTTGTACTAATTGTGTTATACTTTTACCTTCCAGAGCTACCAGACTGGGATTTAAGTGTACTCCAGGATCTACCAAAGGATTACATACTAGTGTACAGTGTATAATAGTGTTTAGTGTATAATCTAACCTAAGGATTAAGTGTAGACATTTGTGCTTTATAGTGTCACAAGAGTTTAATAAGAATTATACCTTCAAGAACCATCCTTTGCCATTGAAATAACCACACTACACATCATGCAATACTTGCATGTCACACAGGTAAGGTCTCTCTAACTTTTTCTTAGTTTAAGGCATATTTCCAAGTGTCGTTCCGGCTTACGACGATTTTCGGCTTACGACGCGCCTCAAGAACGGAACCCCCGTCGTAACCCGGGGACTGCCTGTACTGTTAATATTCTAATTACTCGTTAGCACGAGACTTATTAAGGCTTCTAAAGGAAGCGTTCCTAGTCATATGCTTTTCTGACTTCCTAAGTAGGGAGTTTAGAGTGTTTATTTTTCCTCAATCAAGTTTTAACACTTCTTACATGTATTAGTGAATAAATATTATTATTTCCCTTTATTGCAAAATATGTGAGTGTCTACCGAAAAATTCAGTAGTTTCCCGTAACATTTTCTTCGAAAATTCGAAGCCAAATTCATTAAAAAGTTAATAAAAGCGTATGCCAAACCAAAGACCCAGTACTTCCCTGCAAAAGACAGCCCAGAAGATCGATGGCGATGAAAAACGAAAATCAAGTCAGGAAGTACCAACAATGATATTGACCGTACCGTGACAGAGAAAATCTGATAGAAAACGGGAATGGTTCCTATTCCTGCCACCCAGCGGCAGGGCGGTAGATCACCTGACCTACCTGTAGCGTGTGCCGCGAAATTCGAATTTCTGTCGGGGATGACGGAGTCTACAGCTAAGTATATATGACAGGGAAGTTGAATGTACTAAAATATTTAAGTCATATTCTGACCTAAAAAACACTGTATAATAAAATATAACCTTGTTTTATATAAATAAACTACCTAGAGATTCATTTATGCTAACTAGAAGCAAGAAAATTGCTCTGAATTGAGTTAAATAAGGCAAAATAAACTTACATCGTAATCGGCCTCAGCCGATTTCCAAACCAAAACATAGATCACTGTCTGAATTTTATAATACAACAATGATATGAGAATAGTAGTACATACAATATTATTGGATACAGTGAAGTGAAGCATAACTTTTTAAAAGAGCCATAGAAAAGATGCATATTCGTTGTTTTGGATCTTGGATATTCTGCACTAGATCAGGAGGCAAAAGACCTCTAACTGATATTTGCAATTTGCACAGATATATTCAGAAGTACGATATACAATAGTCCAGTATCTCAGTGCACTACTGTATCTGTTTTTGGGTAACTTCAATAAAATGATTGTCTCTATAATTATCTGGCTTCCAAATGAGAATAAAACTAGCATCTTATCAAGACAAAATAAATTGATAAAGCAGTCAATATCTTAAAACTCTATGACAGTGAGCAAGGACAGTACTATGTGTTTTTTCAATGGAATTAATTCTTGGCCAATGCCCTGCCACAAAAAAGAAAAAAGAAAACTCAGTGGTTTAAATCAATAAGTTACAACTTGTTTTCACCCAAAAACATTAACATAAGGTTTTGTTAAGTCTGGTAATCGCATATAAACTTTAGTATTTTTACAGAAAACCACCTGTTTAAGTTAGAAAAAATCTGCCTGAACACCATATACATATCTCACCTTTGTCATAACTTTCTCTTGAAGAACACCCCACGTAAGATATGAAACCTGAAGACCCACAAAACAGAAGATTAGCTGTACACAATTGTTATTTGAACTTTTTGCTCCAGCTATCTTTGACTGAGTATTTTCTTCTCCTGCAATCCTGTCATAGCCATGTCCATACACAAATGAAACAATAGCTTTGGAAATACAGCTTGATCCTGAAATACATAATAAAACAAAAATTCTTTTTAACAAAATAAATTCATTAGAACCTCAATATTTACAGGTAAACACTACAATAAAAATTGCAGATGAACATTATTTATACACTAATATTCTTAGTGGCATTTGTTCTGTCAAATTTTAGAGGCTATTTAATCATGATACAGTACTACCTAGAAAATAATATTTACATTTACAAAAATATAAATTATTATTTTATCATTTAAAATATATTTTTCTCCCAAGTTCATCAATCATATTGAGCCAAAATTTACCAGGCCCTGAACTGCAATTCAGGGAGGAGCAGAAGGTTCAGGTGTTAAAGGTCCCACACTTTGCAGAGGTCCAATGAAACCAGCAAAGCCTTTGGGAACAGATTAGATCTGGAACCTAGTCTCTAATTCATTCTCATGAGGTACTGTGAGAAGTCAAACACAAAGACAGTCAAGCTGACAGTTTGTATAATTTATCTGATAATATATGTGTAGACATTAACTAAAATTGTAAAAATTCGGAAAGGATGACCGACAATGCCATGCACCGGTGTACATGAGTAGAAGAGCCTATGCCAAGCATGGAATAGGAATTTAATGTGTTCATCCTCCTCAGACTAGAAATGTGGACAGGGAAAGAAGCATTCGCTTGGCTAAAAATGAGAACACAGTAAACTAAGGAAGCATGTCTATCATAATTCATAGATTTCTCTAATATACCCATTATTCCCAAGAAATATGTTATTGTTATTATACAATTAAGTTTGTTCAAACTTACCTGGCAGATATATATATAGCTGTATTTTCTGAAGTCCGACAGAATTTCAAAACTCGCGGCACACGCAGTGGGCGGCCGGTGTGTAGTACCCATTCCCGCCGCTGGGAGGCGGATATCAGGAACCATTCCCATTTTCTATTCATATTTATTAATGCCACTGTCTCCTGAGGGAGGAGGGCGGGCATTTATAATATATATCTGCCAGGTAAGTATGAACAAACTTAATTGTATAATAACAATAACATTTTGTTCATGCCACTTACCTGACAGATATATATATAGCTGAATCCCACCTTCGGATTGTGGAAGAGACAGAATAGGATTTTTTAGGGAAACTTAAATTAAGTAGATGATATACATCTTGGTTCCTCACCTGTTTGCAAAGTAGACTATGTGATTACTGTCACTTAAGGCTGCTTTTGCTTAAATCAGAGTTGCCAGCCAGGTGGAGACCTGTAGTGCTGGTGCGCTCTGGATGATCTGTCAACGGGTACGAGACCTCAAACGTGACAAGACCATCGAGGCCATACATATGAGGGCAACGAAGCAACTGACCACCACCTGACCAACTATTCACAAAACCCCTTAAAACTAACTAAAGGATGGGAGATCTTCACATAAGACTCACCACAACCTAAAAACACAACAACAAAACTAACCTAATCCTAACTAAGGGATAGGGGAAAGAGCTACTTCCGGACCCCAAGACTGTGTCCGCAGAAACGTATGGCCCCAGTGAATTACAATCGTCATAAATCGTTCTCACATCCCTTAGGTAATGTGAGGCGAAGACGGAGTTACTCCTCCAAAAGGTGCAATCAAGAATGTCCTTGATTGACATGTTCTTTTGGAAGGCAAGAGAGGTAGCGACAGCTCGAAAACTTCGTGCGCTTTCACTCGTAAGAGGCTCAAATCAGTCCTTCTGGAAAGATGAATGAGCCTCCTTAATGACGTCCCTTAGAAAGAAAGCAACAGCATTCTTCGATAAAGGTAACTCTGGTCTTCTTCACAGAGCACCAGAGATACCTGAGGGACCTCTTACCTCTTTTGTTCTATGTACATAGAACTTGAGAGCCCTGACCGGGCACAGGACTCTCTCTGGTTCTTGGCCCACCAGACTTGACATACCCTTGATCTCGAAAGTTTTCGGCCAAGGGTTCGAAGGATTTTCATTCTTCGCCAAGAAAGTTGGGTTCAACGAGCAGACAGCATTGTCTCCTTTGAATCCCATTAAATTACTAACGCTTGAAATCTCACTAACTCTCTTAGCCGTCGCAAGAGAAGTTAGGAAAAGAGCCTTCCTTGTCAAGTTTCGAAGAGACGCTGCCTGAAGCGGTTCGAAAGGACTTGACATAAGGAACTTAAGAACCACGTCAAGGTTCCATGACGGAGGTCTCATTTGAGGAACCTTCGAAGTCTCGAAAGATTTTAAAAGGTCATGAATGTCCTTGTTGTCAGAAAGGTCAAGGCCTCTGTGCCTAAAAACCGCTGACAACATGCTTTTATATCCCTTGATGGTAGGGACCGCTAATTTCTGCACATTCCTGAGAAAGAGCAGAAAATCAGCTATCTGGTTCACAGAGGTCGAGGAAGAGGTTGGTTGGTTGGTTTTATAAAGTTAGGTGTAACACCAAGCACTGGGGCAGCAAAGGCCATTCAGCGCTTTACTGTATAAACTATGAAATTATAAGGACTGTTTTATATCATATAAAGCAGGTTTATTTCTTTGAGATAATTTACTATATTTTGAAGTGGGGCATTTTCTCCCAATAGTTCTTCAAGTGGGATATTATATATGTTATTGGATCTTCGTTTTCTTTCGAATTTTTTGCATTCAGTTAGCAGATGACGGACTGTGACCAGAGTACGACAATGGTCACAGTAAGGGGCCTGTCTTTCCTCGCCTTGCAACATCAAGTATTTGTGTGTCAAGTATGTATGTCCTATTCTTAATCTTGTTAATATGATATCTTCCCTTCTTTGACATTGTTGTCTATTCCAAGGTTTTACAGATGATTTAATATGCTTTAATTTATGATTTAATTCTAGCCATTCTTTTTCCCATTTTGATTGACAGTATTCATTTATTGTTGTTTTAAAGTCATTGTAAGGTATTTGTATTTTTTTGATAGACTCCTTTTTGGCTTCTTTATCCACCTCTTCATTACCCTTTATGCCCACATGGGAAAGGACCCAACAGAGTTTTATATTTATAGATTTCCGTTTTATAATTATATCTATCCACTCTCTTATTTCTTCAATTACGGGATGAGAAAACTGTGTATTGTCTTAGCGCTTCTAAAGCACTGTAAGAATCCGTGTATATTACAAAAAGGTATCGTTTGCCTTTCCCACCATAAGGTATATTTTATAGCCTCTAATATAGCATTATCTCTGCAGTGGAATATCGAGCATATTTTTGGAATTTTTTCCCTTATTTTTATATTTTGTTACTACAGCATAGCCTACACCCTCCTTCGACTTGGAACCATCTGTATAAATACTAATATCCCGTTTATGTTTTTCCTGGTGTGACAGAAATTCACTCTTCAGTTGTGCATCTGTATCTTCTTATCAAATGATTTCTCACAGATTTCTATTTTAGCATGTCTCCACGGAGGTATTTTAGAAGTTGTTATTTTTGATATGCTACTTGTTCCTAATTTTAGATGTTCTATATCAGGTTTTAATCTATTCTCCAATGGTTTAGAGGCTCTTGGTTTGTCGTCATAATTATTTGTTATGTTCTTCATATATTTGGTGTTTGGATTATCATTAAGGTTATTTATTTTAGCTATGTATTTTAATCCCATTTCTTCTCTTCGTACTTTCAAGGGATCTATTCCTGCTTCTACATACAGACTTTCCACGGGGGACGTTCTGTAGGCTCCAGTGCATAGTCTAATACCCATGTTATGTATGACATCCAGTTTTGTTAATAGGGTTTTAGAAGCACTACCATATACTTGACATGCATAATCAAGTTTACTTAGACAAATAGCCTTGTATACTTTTATCAGAGAGGTTCTATCAGCACCCCAGTCATTATGCGCAATTACTTTATTATATTTAAGGATTTTCTTACTTTTATCGCCAGTTGTTCTATATGTTCTTTATATGTAAGTTTTTTATCAAGTATTACACCAAGGAATTTTATCTCATCATCATATTCAATTATATCATTTTTATGAATAAAGTAGGAATTAATTCCTGCTTTCTTGATCTTGTAAATCTGGACCGCTTTAGTTTTTTGCGGTGAAATTTAAAACCCTTGTTATCGGCCCATTTTTTATCCTATTTATGGCTGCTTGCAATCTGTTGGTTATGTCCCAGCGCTTTTTCACCGCTACTATATATGGACGAAGTCATCTACAAAACGGGATCCTGGACTCCTGGTGGGATCATTTCAATTATCTCATTTATTGCTATAGCAAACAATGCCACGCTTAGTACCTGCCTTGGGGAATTCCTTCCTCCTGGATAAATGATCAGAGATTTTCTGCCCCCACTTTGACTTTTATATATCTTTCAGATAGGAATTCCCTAATATATTCATATAAATTGCCTCCTATTCCCCATTCTATCAATTTTTTTAAAATCCCTCCCCTCCAGGTGGTATCATATGCCTTCTCTAAATCAAAAAATACTCCTATTGTGTTTTTTTTTTTTGGTTTTGTTTTTTACCAACCATTGCATTTTGTATCTCCCTTTGTAATCATTAAGAGGGGATCTATGGTACTTTTATTTTTCCTGAATCACAAAACTGTCTGTTTGATAATAGCTGTTTATTTTCTAACTACCCATATTAATCTGTTATTCACCATTTTTTCAAATATCTTACTTAGACAACTAGTAAGGGCTATTGGCCTATAGCTGCTTGGTGACTCTGGGTCTTTTCCTGGTTTTAATCCTGGTATGATTAAAGATTCTTTCCAGGTTTTTTAGGTATGCTGTGGAGAGTGCCATAATCATTACAATTTCTAATAGAAGGTTTTTGCTTTCATCTGGTAGATTTTTTTATCATTTCATATCTAATGTTGTCTTCCTCTGGAGCTGTTGACTTGCAAGTTTCAGGACATTTTCCAGTTCTTCCATGGTGAAAGGAAGATTATAGATTTCCTGATTATTAGATTTTATTGGTATTGGGACATAATTTTTGATTTTTAATTGGAATTTTTTTGTATAGTTCGAGATACTAGATGTTTTGGCGAGCATTTTACCCAATTCATTTGCTACTAGTTTTGGGGTTTGGAAATATAGTTGTTTTCTACTTTTTAATGTAGGTAAAGGGTCCTGGCTGGGAATCTGGCTGATATCTACCCTGCAGTTTATTTATTTTCTTCCAGATTTCTTTGTCTTGAGTTTTAGAATTTATATTATTAATATATTTTTTCCATGAATTTCTTTTGGCTATCTTGAATATTCTTTTCTGCTTTGCTTTAGCTCTCAAATATGCAATTTATTGGCATCACATTTATGTCTCAGATATCTTCTAAAGCATGTCCTCGTTATCTTCCTTGCTGCTTTACATTCCTCATTCCACCAGGGTACCAGTGGTCTAGTCGGATTGCCTGAGGTAACTGGAATAGTTTCATTTGCTTTATCATCTATTGTTTTTATTAGATGTTCATAAGCATCTATGTGGTTTGTAAAGTCAGATATTTTTTTTGTTAATCACCGTTTTCTCTTTATATAAATTCCAATTTGCTTCCTCCATTTTCCTCTTCGGTATATATGTTATATTATTATTATTTTTTAGCTCAATTTGTATTGGCCAGTGGTCACTCCCAAATAAATTATTATTTACTTTCCAACTGAAATCTGTGGCAATTTCTGGGGAACATAAAGTGATGTCTATTGCAGAGGTGCTATTATGATAAACATCAAATCTTGTTGGAGAACCATCATTTAAAATAATCAAATTCTTGTTATCTATAAAATCTAGGAGAATATTTCCTCTCCTGTCAGATGATGTACTTCCCCACATGGGATGTTTGGCGTTGAAGTCACCTACTAATAAGTAAGGTTTTGGTAATTGTTCTATTAGATTTTCTAAATCTTCCACTTGTAATTGTCTATTATTTCCAAGATGATCTATTAAGCGACTTTCTAAAGACGGTTGTTCCATCATTATTATTATATTATTGAGCCATATTGTTATTTTTTTTTCCCAGGAAGTACCTTTTGAACTGCACATGCCTGTATTACCGAGTTAATCCTAACAGGTTGGCATTTGATTGAAGAATGCGTTATGATTGCAGTTCCTCCTTGGCTGTTGTCATTTAAAATTTGTGTTGATTCCACACATTATAATTTATGCCAGCATTGAGAACATTGTTACCAATTTTAGTTTCCTGTAAGCAAAATGATATTTGCATTACATTCTCTAATTAATGATTTTAGGTTTTCATTATTCGATGCGTATCCTCTAATATTCCACTGTAAAATAGACATTTTAAGAAGGTTTGGGGTTTTGTTTTAGTAACTTTATTTGTTTTCCTGAACTTTGAATTTTATTGAAGTTGTATAATTTTGCTGTACTTTGTTCTTCTTTTGGTGGGTGATGTATTTCTACTATTGTTTTCTTTATTGGCTGAAGAGTCTCAGATGTTCTTTTTATTAGAGGTGCATTTAAATGGCTTTTGATCTTGGGTTCTATTTCAATACTTTCTTCAATTTTATCTGATGTTTTAACTTTCTCTTTTATTTGGGTTTCTCTTTTTTCATTTTTTGTTTGCAAGCAATTTTCGTTGACTTTGTCTTCTCGGTATTCATTTTTTTCCATATAGATTTTGGGTCTTACTGATTGTTTAATTTGTTTCTTGGATTTGGGTGGGGTTGTTTCAAGTAGTCTTTTTTTGTCTTTTGACTTAGCTCTTGTACTTTGCGTGTCCTCCACATTCATCATGTCTTCTTGCATTTGTGGTGTTGGTAATACATTATATAAATTTGTGTTGCTTATAGTTCTGTAGCTTCCGAGCTTGAATTTTGGGCCTTTATATTATGAGCATTTTCAGTTTGATTTATAGTGTGCAATATTGTAGGTATTTGGTTTTGCGCTTCTTTATTTACTACCTCTTTATATGTGTTTTTCCTTGCAGGGTCTTGTAAACCTCTTACTTTTAGTTCTATCTTCGCTTCTCTTATTGTCATTCCACTTCTTTCTTGTAAGATTTTTAATTCAGTATTGTATAGGTAGTATGCGCATTCCTTTGATCTTGAGTGGTGATTCTGACCACAATTTATGCAAATTGGGTTTTCACAGTCCCATTTTGTTGTGTGGTTGTATGATCCACAACATGCACATCTTGGAACTTCTCTACAAATTTTATTTGAATGGCCATATTTACTACATGATTTGCATGTAGTGGTTTGGGGATATATGGTCTTATCTCTCTCGTCTGCCTAATACTTTAATAGTTAAAGGGAGTTCATTTCCTTCAAATTTCAATTTAGCTATTTGTATATTTATTTTTGAATTTTTCCTACTTGGGATAGCATAGATGTCACATTCTTCAATATTTTTGTATCTTTTCTTAAGCGAGTCCATTAACATATTCTTATCTATTAATTCGTCGTCATTATTTGGCAGGATTATTGTACCAGTAATACTATTTAGTTTATTATGCTTAGTGACTTTTATTTGTGCGTTATCTATGTTCGTAATTTGTAAGTAATTTTCGGATTGGGCTTTAGTAGTGGTTTCCACTATCCATGTATTTGTTTGCGTTTGACGAAATTTCATGTTTTCTGTTGGGTATCTGGTCAGTAAATAATTTTCTAATTTTAAATTTGAAATTTTCTTTTCACTTTCTATTGTCAAAAATCTTGTCCAAGTGTCCTTTCCAAAAAGTGATTCAAATAAAGCTAGAGAAGGGCTAGGCTGAAATTTTCTTTTGATAAATCTTCTAGGCCTAATAAAAGGCTCCATGGTTGGTATATTTTTGGTTGAAGTGTCCAAAAGGGTGTCCTTGTTCGTTTCCAGGGTCAGATGGGAATTTTAGTGGTATGGGGTCACATTTTCCGGGGGACCGAGTTCCCAGAGTCGTATTACCATTTTTAAGTTTTTTTTTTTTTTTGAAATTACAGAGAAACCAACTGCAAGCCATGGTAAAAACTGGGTCTCCTCTCAAAGACTTCCCCCTCACCAAAGACACACAGCAGAGACCAACTCCCATATGTCCACTCCCTACCCTACCCCGAAGGGATGGCTCTAACATAACATGATTGGCTCAAGTGTAAGCAAAACCCGCTTGATAGGACGAGGGCATAGCTAGTATACAATCATCCCCACTCATGTTATTTTAGAGGGCAATCCGGATAAATTGCCGAGAGTCCTACCGTGGAGACTATACCTCCCCGGATTCCGTAGGCAAGTCCCCACATGTAGTCCCGCCCCAATAAATATTGATGTGGAATCACATCAATATCCTCAGGGTCCAAACATACTCGAGCGGCGGACCAAACCGCTATAGTTCCTGCCATTTGGATCAAGGTAAAGCCCAAGTTCAGAGACCCAGCTCCTACCTAACCTACAAGAGGGTTTTAGTGCAGAGAAGGAGGACAGCTAGGGGGAGCAACTGAGCGAAAGAAAGTAAGAGATTGGAAGATGATCAAAGTAAGAGAAAAATTGAGACATTTAGATTCAAACTAGGAGATAATTCTCCCAGTTCGAAAGCCCTCTTGCCCGCTACGTATTTTCAACCATAGGTTGGAAATGCGTAACTCCGTCAAGGCAGTCTCAAATCAAGAGGGTCGAGGAAGAGGAAACTCTCTCCTTTTTACACCATGCCTGAAGGAAGCCCACTTAGATTGGTAAACAGCTCTTGTGGAAGCACGTCTTTGCATGTGCGATTGCTCTCGCAGCTGCTTTCGAAAAAACCTCTCGCTCCTGGCCAACTTTTCGATAGTCTGAACGCAGTCAGACCCAGAGCGGAGAGGTTTTGGTGAAACCTTTCGAAGTGAGGCTGTTTTGAGTAGATCTTTCCTCCAGGGCAATGTCCTTGGAAAGTCTACAAGGAAAGACATGACCTCTGTGAACCATTCTCTCGCTGGCCACATCGGAGCGATCAGGGTCAACCTCGTCCCTTCTGAGGCCGCAAACTTCCTCATGACTTCCCCCAAAATCTTGAATGGTGGAAGGCGTACAGGTCTAGACCCGTCCAATTCCAAAGCAACGCGTCTCCACCGCGATCGCTTTCTGGATCCAGGACGGGGAGAGCAATAAAGAGGAAGTCTCTTGGTCCTTGACGTCGCGAATAAGTCGACCAGCGGACGTCCCCACAACGTCCAAAGGTCTCGACACACGTCTTCGTTCAAGGTCCATTCCGTCGGTAGGATTTGTTCCCGACGACTGAGAAGATCTGCCCTGACGTTTTGCACTCCTGCAATGAACCTCGTCAGGATTGTCACATTTCTTCTCTTTGCCCACACAGCAGAATCTCTCTCGCCAGGGAAAACAAAGTTCTGGAGTGTGTTCCTCCCTGATTTTTTAAATAAGCGAGTGCTGTGGTATTGTCCGAGTTTACCTGAACAATCTTGTTCTTCAAACTCCTTTCGAAGAACTGCAGGGACAGAAATATTGCTGCCAGTTTCTTTGACATTTATATGCCAGGCTACCTGTTCCCCTCTCCAGGAGCCTGACACTTCCTTCCCTCCTAGTGTTGCTCCCCAGCCCGTGATGGAAGCGTCGGAGAACAACACTAGGTCGGGGCTCAGAAGACTTAGGGACACACCCTCCTGAAGCTTCTGAGGTCCAAACCACCATCTTAGATGGTTCTTTATACGGAAGCGATATTCTCAATATGGCATTGAGATCGTCCTTGGCCTTCCACTCGTCTGCAAGGAAAAATTGGAGAGGCCTGAGTGCAGTCTTCCCAAGGAAAGCCAACCTTTCTAGCGAGGAAATGGTTTCCCATCAATACTCATCCATTGCCCTCGCCGAGCAAGTCTCTTTCCCTAGGAAGGCTGAGATCTTTTCTAAGCCTAGCCGCTGACGTTCCTGGGACGGAAACGCTCGAAAAGCCACTGAATCCATCTGAATCCCCAGATACCACGATGGACTGTGTTGGGTCAGATGCGACTTTTCGAGGTTGACCAGAAGTCCCAGGGACTTTGCTAGGGCTAAAGTGAACTGCAAGTCCTTCAGACACTTCTCTCTCGACGACGCTCTGATCAGCCAGTCGTCGAGGTACAGGGAAACTCTTATCCCCGAAGAGTGTAGCCACCTCGCCACGTTCTTCATGACTACAGTGAACACCATTGGAGCCGTGGTCAGGTGCCGAAACACATAGCTCTGAACTGCCACACTTTTTTGTCTAAGACAAACCTTAGATACTTATTTCTGAAAGAGGGTGGATCGGGATGTGAAAGTACGCGTCCTGCAAGTCTAAGGACCCTCCATCCAGTCGCCCGTCTCAAGGCTCCCAGATTAACAGAATGAGGCGTCTCCATCATGAATTTGGTCTTTTCCACGAAAAGATTGAGCCTGCTTACATTCTAGAACTGGACGCCAACCTGACGACTGCTTCGGTACTAGGAAAATCCTGTTGTAAAAACCTGGGGACCCCAGGTCCGCGACTTGTTCCACCGCTCTTTTCTCGATCATTTGTTGAAGGAGATCGAATAATACTTGCTTCTTCTCTCCCTGATAGGATGGAGAAAGGTCTCTGGGAGTCGTAGAAAGAGGAGGAAGATCTAAAAAGGGGATCTTGTACCCCTGCTCCACGATCTTGAGGGACCAAGAGTCCGTGTCCCTCTCTCTCCACGCTCCGCAAAAAAACTTCAGTCTGGCTCCGACTGGTGTCTGAAGGACATGCTTCTCACTTGGAAGGCTTTGACTTAAAGGAAGCTCTTCCTCGTGAAAACCCTCTCCCTCGAGGAGCTGCTCTCGAGGGGGGAGCCCCACGAAAGGGCTTAACCTTCTTCGGCGGTCGACCGCAGCTGAAGAGGTTGATTGAAGGTACTGCCGAACGTCTTGTAGACTGGGCCAAAAGGTCCTGCGTTGCCTTCTCTTGCAAACTGTTAGTCAGGTCCTTTACTAAAGTCTGGGGGAAGAGATGGTTCGAAAGAGGAGGAAAAGAAAACAGCAAATCCGCTTTCTGAGCTGGAGTTACCGAACGAGCTGTGAAATTGCACAGCAAAGCTCTCTTCTTCAATAAGGCCGTTCCAAATGAGAGACGATCTCCTCCGAACCATCCCTGACGGCTTTGTCCATACATGCTAACACGCTGGACAGCTCCCCCAGACTGAGAGATTCTGGGCTTCTCGCTTGCAGATCCAGAACTCCCAAGCACCAGTCAAGGAAGTTGAACACTTCAAGAGTCCGGAGCAGACCCTTCAAATGATGGTCCGTCTCCGTAGAGGTCCAGGTCACTTTAGCAGAGGATAAAAAGAGACCTCCTCTGCGAATCCACAAGCTGGAGAATCTCCTTGAGCTGAAGAAGGGATAAACGAACTCCTACTTCTTCTTTGTTTCTATACCAAATGCCCCCTTTCCCGCTGAGTCTAGCTGGAGGCAAGGCGAAAGTCGTCTTGCCTTGATCTCTCCTTCGTACCATCCAATCTTGGAGTTTCTTAAACGCACGTTTAGTGGAGAGCGAAGTTTTCATCTCCACAAACTCCGGGGTTTTACCAGTTTTAGATGATGAAAACTGCGAAGGAGGAGACTTGGGAGCTGCAGGCTGAAACTTGTCTTCGAAAGAAGAATGCAACAGCCGCACGAGAACTTTATAGTCTGAAATTGAAGGGGCCGCAGAAGGTTCCTCTTCAACCGAGTCAGAAGAACTACTCAGCTTCTCCCTTCTTCTCTACACGGAAGCGGAGACCGCCTGTCCGGAGAGGGCGTACTAAATGTCGGGTCTTGACTAATCAACGGACCCCTATCCTTACTAGATGAAGCCTTATTTCGGCTGTCTTCTTTATGACGCTTACCACTTGAAGCAGGTAGAGCGTCCTGACGAGGACGAGCGTCCTTAGCGACACCCGAGGCAGCCTCACTTGCCAGAGAAGCTTCCTTACGTTTCTTAAACGAAAGGGAAGACATTTGAGCTGGAATACGTGCCTGTGCGCGCAAACTAGCGTCTTGGGGTACGACTTCTTGGTCGGAGTCCCCAAAAGCGTCTTGAAAAGCGCCCTGAACGTCCTGGCGAGCTTCCTGCCAAGCGTCCTGCCGAGCGTCCTGGCGAGCGTCCTGTCGAGCGTCCTGGCGAGCGTCCTGACGAACGTCCTGCCTAGCGTCCTGCCAAGCGTCCTGCCGAGCGTCCTGACAAGCGTCCTGTCGAGCGTCCTGCCGAACGTCCTGCCAAGCGTCCTGCCAAGCGTCCTGCCTAGCGTCCTGCCTAGCGTCCTGACGAGCGTCCTGTCGAACGTCGTGCTGAGCGTCCTCCTCAAAAGCGTCTTGACGCAACGTCCTTCTAGAGGACGAACGAGATCGGCGAATCGCCGAAGGAGAAGCGATCAGCGAACGAGACGAAGTAGGAGAGGGAGAAGGAGACTGCTTCGTCCTCTTGACGGGCAGTCTAAGGTCCTTCCTCCGCTTAGGCTCGACTGCTGCTGGGCGAGTCCTCTGAGCCATAAGCGTCGATAGCTGGTCCTGAAGGGACAAAAGAATGTTCTTCGTTGGAGAAGAACGAACAGAGGGAAGCAGGACTGATCCTGCGAGAAGACGAGGCGAGGGACGCCTGCTTCCTTCTCTACAGGTACAGCTACCTGCTTCTCAGGTAGAACGCGCCTGTGCACGCAACCCAGCGTCCTCATCGGAGGAGATCTTACCCCTTTTCTGAGGCGGAAAAAAGCGTCATACGCATCCTCCGACGAAAGCGGCGATACAGGACGTGAAGCGTCCTCAACACGAAACGTCCTTTTCAGAGGACGAGAGTCTCTCCGAGCGCTCCACCCCTTGCGCGGGAGGACGCTTCAGAGGACGAAAAGCACTCCTTTCAGGATGCGCGCTCGTGCGCGCTCCTTGGCAGCCGGGGGACTTTGCCACAAGGCTGCCGAAGGGACGCCAGATCGGTGGGGAGCCCCCCACCCCGTAACCCTCTTGCGGCTTTCGACATACCCTCTCCCTGAGTCTTGGGAGTCTGATAGAGGTTCTAGGCCTAGAGGCATTATGGGGCCGATCTGACGCCCCCGCTCCACAACACTAGGGGCACGATCACACACTTGCACCGAGCCAGTTTCCAAGGCTTTCACTTTGGTCTCCAGAGTGCGTAGAGACTCCAAAATAAGAGAGAGAGCATTAGCTTCTCCCGACACAGAATCAGAGCCCGAAGGCAACACAGGTTTAGGGGTTGCAAACTCTACAGGTGTTAATACAGGAGAGATGTTAGCCTTACCTTTGGTAGAACCACTCCTGGAGGAAGACCTCCTGATCCTATCGCGCTCCAATTTAAGGCGATAGGACTCATATACTCTCCAATCATCATCGGTCAATCTCTCACATTCATTGCACCGATATCCACCAACAATTATGCCCCCTACAACTCATACATACTGTGTGGGGGTCTACCGATGCTTTCGGTAGCCTCACCTTACAATCAGTCCTCACACACACTGAAACTCACAGCACTTGATCCAGACATATCGTTTATAGAAAAGCCAATCCAAAATAAAAAAACGGTCCACTATCGCGCATGCCAATTCAACAATCCAATTCAATACCAAAAAACCAATCAGATACTTAAAAGCGAGTCAAATCCAAAAAAATCCTGAGCAGAGGTCTGTAAACAGTTGTTTACCGACCGGCGACAGAAAAAATATGAATAGAAAATGGGAATGGTTCCTGATATCCACCTCCCAGCGGCGGGAATGGGTACTACCACCTGGCCGCCCACTGCGTGTGCCGCGAGTTTTGAAATTCTGTCGGACTTCAGAAAATACAGCTATATATATATCTGCCAGGTAAGTGGCATGAACAAACTGCATATTCATGGTATAGTTTTCTATGAGAAATATCCACACATTACTGAATTTCATATAAATTTCATAATCAAATGCACTTTTTGTGATAAAACTATACGTATAAGAAACCAGATATAAGCATTTTTAGTTTGTTTTTCATGAGTTTGAACTAACAAAATAGGCAGTTTTAACTGTTTTTACAGGGGTTTTAAGTATTCGTGGATTCTAGCTATTCGAGGAGCATCAGTGGGACGGAGAGCCACCTCCTCCACTGCACTTGCACTAAAACTATTCATCTTACCCATAACACTAATTGAGGTCCCAGTTTGGGCCACTGTATTGACCATTATACCGAACTTATGGTCTATCTGTCCTTTGAGCATGGTCATGGCACTGGGTTCCGAAGAAAGGGAGATAGGAGTCAGAGAAGAGGGAAAAGTAGGAGAATTATTAATGGGAGAAAAGGCAGTCAAAGGCGAAACAGACACAAGAATAATCACATCATCAATATTATCAATCCTAGGTGAACTCACTCGACTTGCAGTCTTAGCCTCGGCTCTATAGGTCGCTTTCCTACTTCTGTCATATTTCAATTTCATTAAATAAGCATCTAACACCTACCATTTTCCCTTAACCCAATTTTACACTTGTTACAAGTCAGAGTAAAAGAAAAAACTTGTCATTTGCACATACTACAAATAGTATGAGGGTCATATTCAGCATATGTTAATCTCGTTTTACAGTCTTTGCTGCAAAACCTAACACTAGAGGAACTAGAGTCCGACATAGTTCAGTTAAAAGTCAAATCCAGGAGTCAAAATCAGTAATAATCTACTCTAATTAGCGCTACCAAAGTAATGAAATATGTCACCCAACAGTGAAAAAACCACAACCATCGGGTGACCAAAATTTTCCAGAGCTGCCCAACAACCCTGCATTGTTGTTGACTGGCAGAAACAAATTGTTCTGTTCTGTACTTATTCTTCACTGAAAGTGAGCGGGCCGATCATACAGCCAAAACGAGTGCTACTGCGATTTCCAAAATTTTTCAAATATTTAGCTGTTGTAGTGTTAAAAAACTTCTAGCTGTGTAATTAATTGGTAAGGTACTTATAAAAAAATATATATCATATGCACAAGTTAATGTTGAAATTATTGTACATTTATAAAAAACAATCATACAATCAATAGTCTGGGAAGAAACATTATCTATAGAGTCCAGTTTTATATATGTAATCTTTTGTAAGAATGTGAATTTCAGTCAAGACATGTATGAACTCATTATATTAATTTCCAAAGATCTATGTACAATGTATAGATTTTAAGAAAAGTAGTTGGCATGGGACAAGGGAAAGAGGTGTGTGGCCACCCAAATGAGATACACAGATTTGTAAATAGAGTAGTTGACCTCCTAAACAAATTTACAGGTCGTCCCACACTCCCTTCCCACTTAACAGGTGTGACTATTTTGTTTCTATTAGTCTTTCTGTTTGTTTGTATGGTCTCTCTAGCCATATATTGTAAATTTCTACCACAATGAATCAGTCCTCTGGAAATTTCTTAGATATCAAGAGGAAAGCAACAAGGATTTTCACCGTGTTTCATTTTCCTTGTGGTGCATATGCACAATACTTACAAATGTACATGCATACACATGTGCTTGTGTGCTAGCCTGGAAGATGAATGCATTCATGGGACAACATGGAAGCATATATGAACTTTTCCTCCCTTTTTAACAGTAGGAATCTAAAGGTAAAGCTAACAGTCCCTATCTGCCAAACCAGAAGTGGCATTTGGATTCTCTCCTTATGGTGGTCAAAATACATTTGCACAGATTTCATAGGAGCTTGGATATGCTGCACTTTCATGCCTGGACGTTACCTGACAATATCTAAGAATAAATCATTTTGACTTCATAAGAACATCTTGATCACCAGGTTAGTGCCAGTACTCATGTCAATAAAGTAATAACAATAGTACATTATTTTGAAGTAACCTATATTATTGGTCTAATATATGCATTTCATAACAGCGCTACATGTACACTAAAGTGGTTACATTACCTGCTCTATCAATATACTTGGATTTCTTAACAAAATGGATGAAAAAATATCCTGGGACGAAGATAGTTGAATAACATAAAAGATTAACCGCCAAGCTTCCAACCCACGAATTTGTTATACTGCTCATTACATCTTGCTCTGACATCCTGCAATAATTTCAAAACGGTCAATGCCAGAAAAAAAAAAGAGAAACATAATTCAATTGTTGTTAATAAATTTTAAAAAAAGAGAGAACCATAATTCAATTGTTATTAATAAAATTAAAAAAAGAGAGAAACATCATTCAATTGTTGTTAACAAAATTATAAATTTCAACTTATATACAGGCAGTCCTCAGTTATCGGTGGGGGTTCTGTCTATAGCAGGGTGCTGATAAGCAAAAACTGCCATTAACCAAAACTCGGCAATTTATGGCACCCGACTTTTGGTTAATGGTGCCGACAATCGGTTAATGGTGGCTCTGTTAGGCATGCTATGATGCCTAACTCTATTATAGGCATCTTTTAGCGCTGATAACTGAAACATGATATTGTTATGATACAATAAAGTTTTATACATACTTACCAGGCAGATATATACTTCGCTATAGACTCCGTCGTCCCCGACAGAAATTCGAATTTCGCGGCACACACTACAGGTAGGTCAGGTGATCTACCGCCCTGCCGCTGGGTGGCAGGAATAGGAACCATTCCTGTTTTTTATCAGATTTTCTCTTCAACCTGTCTCCTGAGGGGAGGCTGGGTGGGCAATTAATCGAATATATATCTGCCAGGTAAGTATGTATAAAACTTTATTGTATCATAACAATATTATTTCTATACATTCAACTTCCCTGTCAGATATATACTTAGCTGATTCACACCATTGGAGGAGGGTAAAAGGTTGTAGGTAAAATGACAATTTGTCGAAAATTGCATTTTTCCTAACTATACAAACCTGAGGTCCTTTAACAATAGGAAGGTAACTAGCGGCAGCTGGGACGGTCGTAAGCTTCGAACAAGGGGAGAACGGTAGTTAACTGCTTGTCCGATCGTGCGCGCGCCTGCGCGCCCGAGAGGTGAAGATCACTTTTGCTTTAGGCCCATGCAAAAAGTTGCAGAGTGAGGGGTGGCTGAGAGGTGGGACTATATGTAAAGGACCTCAGGTTTGTATAGTTAGGAAAAATGCAATTTTCGACAAATTGTCATTTGTTCCGATACGTAATACAAACCTCGGTCCTTTAACAATAGGAAGACTCACTCTGGTGGGGGAGGAATCTGAGTCTTTTTGGTGAACAGACTGGTGTTCGTCCAACCTGGAGTGCCTCCCTGGTCGTAAGAGCAAGGGAGGGATCCAAACCTCTGTCCCATTGATCGGGGTGTGCACCGCAGGATCAATGGTCAGACCTCTGGGCCAAGTACTAAGAGAGAGGCAAGCGTATCTCTTCGTACCAGCAAGCAAGAACTTGTTCCTGTTTGCAAGAGACAATCATAAAATGATGGGTTTGTCTCAATTTGGCATCCACTTCCTCCCCCTTGTTGGAGGAAGTGGTGGATATTTACTCCTATCCCTACTGAAAGGGATAGATGGTGCTCTATTGAGTAGCTCACCTGCATCTCGTCCTTACCCAGCAGGGTGACGACCGTGTCCCTCTACCCAAAGGTAGAGGGAAGAAAAAGATGGGAAGAGGAGCCAGTCACACTCTCATTCCTCATCCATTCTTACGGTCACACCAGGACTCGATGCTGTTCAGCCTGCGAGGGTCTGGGTTAACTACACCGTGTTGAGCAACCACCACGGTTCCCAAGGAAAAAGATCCAAGGAACTGTGGGCAATATCCTGAAGGTAGAAGGAGGTGCATGCGGTCCGGTTGGACCAGGCGCCTGCCTTCATTACCTGCGCCACGGAGAAGTTCTTGCGGAACGCGAGAGAATGATGAAGAGGCGTCCACACTCATCCTGGTGTCGAGTTTCTTCAGAAGCTCCGTCGCACCTTCACAGGACAAAGCAGCATAGCCTTCGTATCGGAGGCGGTGAAGTCCATTAGGGAGGGTATTGTGAAGGACTCGAACCAATCGTCAGTTACCGAAGGGTTCTGAGTCTTCGCTACGAAGATCGGTACGAAATCGAGCGTCACAAATCCCCATCCCTTTGTGCTTGACTTCTCAAGAGAAGTCATGCAGATACCTAAGACGAAAAGAAGGGAATAGTCGTATGACCTACTTCTCGACTTTGGTTATGTACAGTACTCATACTGACAAGCTATTAAGACGAAGTAATGATTGCTCTGGAACAACCGAACTAAGTCCACAGCATAGTTCGTAACTGACTCGGGCGCTCTGACAGCTGCCGATGACTGGTTTTCGGAATCAGTAGAGGCAAGTTGTCCAAGCATACCGGGAGGGTAAGTCACGTGACCTTCGCCCAATTTAAAGAGTTATGCTGAGAGACCAAACAAATAAAATATTTGTAGGTCCACCGATGCCGGACGGCGCGGCGATGATTCTCTTAATGCATAAGCTCAAAAGGCGAAAGTCAATTGCCTTCAAAAGACCGAGGTCCCTGATGGCAAGAAAATCTCATAGACGTTGAATCTCAGCTTAAGGAGAAACAACACTATGTGACGTTGAAGACGAAGGTAGGCAATGAATGCAACCTACGTCTTCCAGCTGAATCGAAGAAGGAATACTCGAAGAATTCTCAAGATAAACCTGTGCTTACAAATGACTGAAAACGCTAACCGCCATTTCATTGCTGTCCGTTGTGCAATGAAAGCGGGGCGTTCTTCAGTAATGAAACACAGGGGAGAGCCGCTTGAAGAACTGCTTCTCATGGGCTGAACGTTTGGAAGTAGAGCTGGCAGGTGTGGGAGTAGGCGATGTCTTTCAATACATCTGCTAATCCGGGGTGAAACAATGAACAATTGTACACCTCCGAATACAAGATATTTTGAGGACAAACTCAGATTCCGCAAAAATCATTCGCATTATCGGGATACGATGCAGCAAGAGACTATTACAGGATTCTGTTACCGTGCGGTAAACAGAAAGATGAGAGTCGAAATAGATATCTCTGTTTAAAATTCTCGCAATACCGAAGACGATGAATACTAGCGTTTCACAGCAGTAGATGGTCATTCATGTATGCGAGAATCCCCGTTAATCAGACTTAAGTCCGTGATTGTTGGGCAGAGATACGGTTGTTATTCAATCAAAGCAGGTGAGAAAGACATAAAACAACCGTCTCTCTCAAAGCGGCAGCTGATACTGAAATGCCTCGGGCAATTCAATACGCAGTAGCATGTCGCTGACTCGTCATCCTGAGTTGCCAAGTAATCCTTTCCACGAAGGAATGCGTTCGGCTAGAACCACCGAGCATAAAAAGATATGCTCGAGCAATTATATTTAAGCGAAACGAATTTCGGTAAATATAAAAGCTTAAATGGTGTTGTTGTGACAACACCATAAGTATATAAAATTGAAACTGGAAACTCCTGGGAGGTTGCAGGCAACCGGGGGTTGCAGTTCAATTAGAATACTTTTCGTCTAAGTCGCAATCCGTAGAATAACCAGGATATGCGCCTACCCCTCGGACCATTCAACTGCTTAGCAGAATCATGTCGCGAGGTTAATATACGTAGTATATTTGTAGGATTCTGAACAACGATCTCCATCCTAAATTCTTTCCTTCAAGAAAACAAAATAAGGATTGGATATCGACCACCTTCGTTCTCTATTAAAGAGAGTGAAGGAGAAGTCTTCCTCCTCGAAGGAAAGCTTCAATGGTGAACAGAATACTAAGACGATAGTTCCAGCCAAACTGGATATTCCCGTCCGTTCTTCTCTATTCCAGGTTGGTCGCCTACTGTGAGATAGTCTTCTTTCAGCAGCAGTCCTTCTTCCTAATGCTAGAATTCCAGGAATTCGAGCATAGGCGAGGTTCCCGATTATCGTGAACATATCGGGGATTCTCGTCTCGCTCACTTTGGACCGTGGTCTCGCCTAAGTGTTTGGAGATCGTAAGAAAACTCTAACATCTGAATGCGCTAGAAATTCCGTAGATTCAAGCAGTCTGCGAAACCCCCACCGAATTCGTCAAACGATATCGGCTGGTGGTCCTCTCGCTTCCCGTAGAAATCGAGAATGGGGCAGGATCCCTCCTCAACGACGGGGCTTACGTCAGGTAGGACCCGAAGGTCCCCCCTGGTAGCGCAGTCCCCAACGTGGGATCCTACAGAGAAATCTCTGTAGGATCCTTCCCTTTCCCTCGTAGCCGTAAGGAGAGAGGGAATGGGGGGGAGGAATTGGATACTCGCTCGCCTTCCCAGTGGAACTAGCAGTTGGAGAAGAGTAGGAGCAGCCATCGCCTTGCGGCGATGGCCTCTCAGAGTCTGGGAAAACGTATCGTTAGGAGAAAACGTTTTCCCGAGGAGGGTTACGAACTCTCACTGTAGGTAAGGGTCTGCCGCCACTGTGAACGTCGTCTGGGTGGGGCTGATCGACACCTGACAGGAGAGAGCCGATACCTGGTCCCCTCCCGCTCATTCCCAGTCCTCGTCGAGGTCGAAACCTCTCAGGAGGACGAAGGAGTATTTAAATACGGTGTCCGAAGACACGTAGAAAACGCCGCTGTCGCAGTAAGAGGAGGTGGAAGTAGCTTGATCGACCGGCCAGAACTGAGAGAGCCTTCTTGTCCGGAGACGAGAGAGACTGGTTCAAGACAGAATCGCAAGCTCCAATCGCGGCATACCCACCGTCGGTTTGGGTTCCCTCTGGCGGGCCCCAAAACGACTCGAGCAGAGACATGGGCTCTGCTGGTGGGAGCGGCGATCCTTCCCCCGGTCGTTGTGCTGACGAATCAGTGCAATAACCTGGGTAAAGTTACTCTGAATCTCGGAAGTTACAGCGTCTTTGGAGGAGTAGGACCGTCCAGTCCCTCCAACAAGAACAGCTCCCCAGGACCCTCCTCCTTCAGAAGAAGGACCAGCAACAGATCCCTGACGGTTGCTCCATCACTTGCGCGTACGTCCTGGTTGGTCCTAAGACCAACCTGGCACGTGCGGCGTCGTGACGGGATCGTGAGCGGCGCATCTCTCACGATCACTCCTATATCCTACCCGCTCTTCCTGGGCGTATGCCGAGAAGTTGAAGGTATCGGAGAGACAGACATGACGCTACCCCCCCCCCCTACCCCGCCCCCCCCATTGACGGTCGCCTCCAATCACTTGCGCGTACGTCCTGGTGGTCCTAAGACCATACGTGGCACGTGCGGCATCGTGACGGGATCGTGAGTGGGCGCACCACTCACGATCACTCCTAGCTACCTCGCTCTTCCCGGTGTAGCCCGAGGAAGTTGAAGGTAGTGGAGAGACAGACCTGACGCTCCCCCCCCCCCGCTCGCTGGCAGGACCAGCGTACGTGGGGGGGCCTGCAGCGATCACCAACCCGCGGTGGGGATCGATCTGCAGGCCTGGCCGTGCCGCTCACCTGTGGCGAGCGGCTCTGACTGAGCACGTCGACCCCGGTCCCGTGCGTCAGACGAGCTGCTAAGCTGGTCATCGTATCCGCCCGGTCCCTGTGGGAGCGGCGGTCAGGTGACCTGCAGAGCTCACTTTCGCGGTGAGACCGGTGAGCGTCCTCGCGGCACGTCAAACCGCTGGTACCAGCCGAGGCTGGTACCGTCGGTCGAGGGGACCTGGGGGACCTCTTCCCAGCCTCAACCCGTGGCCGGTCAGAGACCGTCACGTCCACCCGAGGTACCGGCTGGTCGCTGCAAGAGCGGCCACTGGCCCTGGCGAGAGTCAACCTGAGCGGCTACTCGACAGTCTTCTGCTCCGTGCCTCGGTCATGACGCTGAGCGAACTCAGGCGTCTTAACTTTGGCTGCACGGTCACCCGAAGGAGACCGTACACTCGGAACTTCTCGCGGACGAGAAACCGAGCCGGTACCTGGCTTAGCAGCAGAGCTGCCAAGACCAGGTGAGGGTGTACCAGCGGTAGCCAGCACACCCTTGGTCCCCGTCTTCTTCTTCTTCTCAGAAGGGGAGACGGGCCCCGTTCCCGAAGGAACAGGAGGACCAGCAGAAGAACCCCCCCGTCACACCGGAGTGTGACGAGCCCTTCGAAGTTCCCGCAGGAGTCTTCTTAGGGGGGAAACCCGGTTACAAGTCTGGTCGCTGCGAGAGCCGGCGCTGCCTGGCCGAGAGTCACCTGAGCAGTTCTCGCCAGCCTTCTGCTCCGTGCCGTGGTCTTGGCGCCGAGCGAACTCTGGCGCCGAAACTTTGGCTGCACGGTCTCCCTCCGAGGGAGAGCGTACACTCGGGATCTCCCGCGAACGAGAGACCGAGCCGGAACCTGGCGTAGCGGCATCGCCGCTAGCACCAGGCGAGGAAGTACCAGAGCTAACCGATACTCCTCTGGTCCCCGTCTATCTCTTCCTTACGGAAGGGAGAGGACAGGCCCCGCTCCCGAAGGAGCAGGAGGACCAGCAGAAGGACCCCCCCGTCCCACCGAGGTGGGACGGGCCCTTAGAAGTTCCCGAAGGAGACTTCTTAGGGGGGAGAGGCAGCCTTCTTCTTCTTCGGCTTATGGGCCTTAGAAGTCGAAGGGGAAGAGGCAGCAGCAAATGAAGACGAAGATGACACCTTCCTCTTCTTCGTCAGCTCACGCAGGACAGTCGTCAGGTCCTCCATCCAGGCCGGAGTCGGGCCTATTGCCGAAGCAACACGGCCCGACTGCACCTGTCCGGAAGGACCTGGGACTGGGGAAGACACACCATGGGCAGGCCAGCATGGACAGGCGCAGGAACCAGGAGCGACAGGAACAGCAACCAGCTCAGGAGCGGCAGGAACAGCGGCAGCGGTAAACACAGAAGGGACAGCCAAGCCAGTAGCGGGAACCACATCAGCGACAGGTACGGCAGGCCCAGCCATCGCCTCGTAGAATCATCGGCAGCCAGCGGGAACCTGGTACTGGCGGCCGGTCTAGGGGCGGGGCGAGCTGCTGGAAAGCGGAAGTCTGGGGCAGGCAACACGAAGAAAACACAGGCGGCGGCGGCATACCCCTCCTCGGTACGGCGGCGACCGGCCCTAGAAGCGGCAGACGGCGTCACCGACACAGCATGGGGAGTGTAGACCAGCGGGGGGAAGCAGCATAAGCGGCCGTGAAGGTTGTAGTGGAGACCACTCCAAGGTCACCGCCCCAGACCTCGCTAGACGCTGCAGCAGATCGTGGATGCTAGGCACGCCCTGCAGCCGCAGTGGCCCATACCTGTCCAAGGTCGTCTCCCACGGATGTAGCACCTGCGGTAGCACAGACAGATTAGTAAGAGGGGTTCCCTCACGCACGGGGGGGAGACATGCCCCACCCGAACGCAAGGAAGACCCCAAAATACAAAACTACAACGAAGAAGCTGAGCGGGGGGCAGGAAGGAAGACGAAGAATCGGATACCAAGGGAGTCGCGGGAGAGCTTTCCGACGACTTCCTGGCAGACCTTCGCTTCCCCTACCCCCGCACAGCAGTGAAAAGTAATATGAAAATGAAACAGAATACTGCCCTTGCGATTCACTTCATAGAACTTAAAGGGGAAAAGATCAATTCCCGGGTAAGAACGGAAACTTGATCGAAATAATATGATGCTATCATAAAAATATATATGAAAATGAAACAGAATACTGCAACTTGCGATTTCACTTTCACAGAAATAATCGTAAGGATCAATTCCCGGGTAAGAGCGAAATTGATCCAAATCAAATTATGCAAATAAATAAATGAAAATGAAAAGAATACTGCATTGCGAATCCACTTTCATTGCATTTTATCATACAAAATATTTTAAAGGCTCGTGCCGAGCGCAATCACGCTCTCGGTAACGAACGCACAGTGCAAAAATATAATGAAAAAAGTACTTACATTTTTCAATTACACTTCGCCCAAATACATGACTCGGCACGAGCGTCGGCACCGAGACATAATTCAAGGGTTCAATTCATGAAAAGAGAGGAAATCGCCGCATCTACGGCGATAGCTCCATGTTGGTTCATAATTAAGTAATGAAAATGAAAACAGTGTACTTACAGTTTCATTTTCAAGTCAAACAAACCATTAGTAGAAAACACAATATAAACAAAGCATACACGATGAAGCGGGCAGAGAGCGACAACGAACACGTCCTTCACACCCGCGGCCGAAAGCAAAAGTGATTCTTCAACCTCTCGGGCGCGCGGCAGGCGCGCGCACGATCGGACAAGCAGTTAACTACCGTTCTCCCCTTGTTCGAAGCTTACGACCGTCCCAGCTGCCGCTAGTTACCTTCCTATTGTTAAAGGACCGAGGGTTTGTATTACGTATCGGAACAAATAAAAATAATAAAACCTTGGTTCCTACCTGATTAGGCGGAAGACTTCGTGGCTATGCCAGGAGGATCTGCTTCGCCTCAAGAGCCTCAGCAGATATTGATCTATGGCTAAGATTCTTGTGGGTCTGTCAAAGGGTCTTTATCCACTTACTTGGCAGAGGCCTAAAAGGCATTTGTCAATGGGTGCTAATCCACTAACTTGACAACAAACCTTATTCCGCTGACACAAACGGACCGAAAGAGAAGCATTTCTCATACGTTACTCTGACATCTTTTAGATAATGAGACGCAAAGACCGAATTACATCTCCAATATGTTGCATCTAAGATGTCTTTCATAGACATGTTTCTTTGAAACGCTAACGAAGTAGCAACCGCTCTTACCTCATGAGCTCTTACTCTAAGCAACTTGAAGGAGTTATCGAGACATTTTTCATGAGCTTCTGTAATGACATTTCTTACAAAGAATCCCAAGGCGTTTTTGGACATGGGTCTCTTCGGGTCCCTTACCGCACACCAGAGACCTTGTTGACAACCTCCAAGTTGCTTCTTCTTCTTCTTAAGGTAAAACTTAAGAGCCCTGACTGGGCAAAGCGATCTTTCTATATCCTCTCCCACCAAGCTCGAAAGTCCTTTCACTTCAAAACTCCTGGGCCAGGGTTTTGAAGGGTTCTCATTCTTGGCCAGAAACAATGTCTGGAAAGAACAGATAGCAGAATCTCCCTTAAATCCAACCCGAGAATCTAGGGCGTGGAGTTCGCTCGTTCTTTTAGCTGTAGCGAGGGATAAAAGGAAAATACATTTTCTCGTTAAATCTCTAAACGAGGCAAGGTGAGGAGGTTTAAATTTGTCCGATGTCAGGAACTTCAGGACCACATCCAGGTTCCAGCTCGGAGTTTGTGGCGATCTAGACTTAGAAGTTTCAAAGGACCTTAAAAGGTCGTGGAGGTCCTTGTCTTCCGCTATTTTCAGGCCTCTATTTCTGAAAACTGCTGAAAGCATACTTCTATAGCCTTTGATGGTTGAAACCGATAAATAAGAGTCTTCTCTAAGAAAAATCAGAAAATCGGCTATGTTGGTCACAGAGGTATCGGAGGAGGACAGCTTCTTCGCTCTACACCATCTTCTAAAGACTTCTCACTTCGATTGGTAAATCCGAATTGTTGACGATCTTCTGGCTCTCGCGATAGCGCTAGCAGCCTTGTGTGAAAAGCCTCTCACTCTGACAAGTCTTTCGATAGTCGAAAGGCAGTCAGAGTGAGAGCGGGGAGGTTTTGATGAAACCTCTCGAAGTGGGGTTGTTTGAGCAGATTTGTCCTGCTTGGAAGAGATCTGGGGAAGTCCACCGTCCATTCCAGTACCTCTGTGAACCAATCTTGAGAGGGCCAAAAGGGGGCGATGAGTGTTAATCTCGTCCCTTTTGATGCCACAAACTTCCTGAGTACTTCCCCTATAAGCTTGAACAGGGGAAAGGCGTAGGCGTCTAAGCCCGACCAGTTCAGCAGAAGGGCGTCGATCCTCTACCGAAGAGCAGAAGTTGTCTATTATCTTGGAGAGGAACGTTGCGAAAAGGTCTATTTGTGGCCTCCCCCACAGGGACCAGAGGCTTTGACAAACTTCTGAGTGGAGGATCCACTCTGTGGGAAGGACCTGATTTCTTCTGCTGAGTCTGTCTGCTCTGACGTTCTTCTCTCCTTTTACAAATCTTGTCAGGAGGGTAACGTTTCTTTCCTCCGCCCATAGTAACAGCTCCCTCGCCAGTTCGTATAGGGAGAAAGAATGGGTCCCCCCCTGCTTTCTGATGTAAGCCAGAGCCATGGTGTTGTCCGAGTTGACTTGGACCACCCGGTCTTTGACTTGACTCGAAGCACTTTAGGGCTAGGTAAATTGCTAACAGTTCTTTGGAATTTATATGCCAGGACACCTGTTCCTTCGTCCAGGTGCCCGACACTTCCCTTGCTCCTAAAGTCGCTCCCCATCCTGTCTCTGATGCGTCGGAGAACAATATTTGGTCTGGGTTCTGAAGAGCCAGAGGCATGCCCTCGTTCTTCTTTAGAGAGGCCAGCCACCACTTTAGATGACTCTTCACCTCCATGGGAATCGCGAAAGAGTCCGTCAATTGTCCCGTCTTCCATTTCCATACTTTCCGTAGGAAGAATTGAAGAGGGCGAATGTGAAGCCTCCCTAGGGAAATGAACTGTTCCAGCGAGGAAAGGGTCCCCAGAAGGCTTAACCATTCCCTCGCTGAGCAGCGTTCCTTCCCCAGGAAGTTCGAGACTTTTTGTAAGCCTCGAAGGAGTCTTTCCTGAAAAAGAAAAGCCCGAAAACCCCGAGAATCCATCTGAATCCCAAGATAAACAAAGTTCTGGCTGGGGATCATCTGAGACTTCTCGAGGTTGACGAGCAATCCTAGAGACTGAATCAGGTCTAGCGTCGTCTTCAAGTTCTCCAAACACTGTCTCTCTGACTTGGCTCTGATGAGCCAATCGTCCAGGTAAAGGGAGATGTTGATCCCCTTTAGATGAAGCCACCTCGCTACATTCCTCATCAGGTACGTGAATACCTGAGGAGCTGTAGACAGGCTGAAGCACAAGGCCCTGAACTGAAAGATCTTGTCTTGTATCATAAATCGAAGATACTTCCTCGACGATGATGAATGGGAACGTGGAAAGGGAAATAGGCATCCTGAAGGTCCAGGGTGAGACCATCCGCTCCAGGACGTAGCGCCGACAGAACCGAGGCAGAAGTCTCCATGGAGAATTTCTTCTTCTCCACGAAGCGGTTCAGTGCGCTCACGTCTAGCACTGGCCTCCACCCCCCCGAAGCCTTCGGGACTAAGAAAAGGCGATTGTAAAACCCAGGGGAGTGAGGGTCCTGTACTAGCTCTTTTACTTCTTTGTTCCACATTGTTTCCACCATCTGAAGGAGCACTTTCTCCAGAACAGGGTCCTTGTACGTCGCCGACAGTTCCCTCGGTGTTGTAGTTAAAGGAGGGCTGTCTTGGAAAGGGATTAGGTATCCCCTCTCCAAAACCGACAGAGTCTGTGAGTCGGCTTCTCTCATGGCCCAGGCTTCCCCAAACTTTAGAAGTCTGGCACCTACAGGTGTTTGGAGGACATGCGTACTATTTGGTCTTCTTGAAAGGCCGGAAGGCTGACTTTCCTCGCCTATCAGAAGTCTTCCTTTTCGATGAGGATCATGTAGAGGAGCCTCCACAAAAGGGCTGTTGAGGAACTTGCAAATCTTCTTGGCAACAGTCACAGCAGGGCGGTTCTTTTTCGCTGACTGAACCAGGAGGTCCTGTGTTACCTTCTCAGATAGCGAACAAGAAATATCCTTCACTAACTGAGAAGGGAACAGGTGATCAGACAAGGGAGCGTAGAGAAGAGCTGACCTCTGTGTCAGCGAGACAGCTTTAGTAAGAAAAGACCCATACACTGATCTCTTCTTAATAACTCCGATCCAAACAAGGAAGCAACCTCGCCCGAACCGTCCTGTACCGCCTTGTCCATGCAGGAAAGAATACTGTGGAGAACCTCAGGTTCGAGAAAGTCTGGTTCCTGGGTCTTTTTTGCCAGCACCCCAAGGGACCAGTCCAGGAAATTGAAAACCTCTAAGACGTGGAAAAGTCCCTTGAGGAGCTGGTCTAACTCCGACATACTCCAAGAAGATTTGGCGGACGAAAGCGAGTGTCTCCTTGACGAATCCACAAGACTAGAGAAGTCTGATTCTCCTGAAGAAGGTAGCGCCCTGACCCATAGCTTCTCCAGTCCCGTACCAAGATGCCTCTCCTGCCCGAAAGCCTGGAGGGGGGCATGCAACACAACCGTCTTTCCCGCTTCCTTCTTCGTGCTCATCCAAAAGCCTAGAGATTGAAGGGCCTTTTTCATGGAAATCGCAGGCTTCATTTTTAAAAAGGAAGAGGACTTCGAGGCCTTTGTACTCGAAAAGAGACCGAGGCGAAGGAGGAACTGCAGGGCTCAAAGAGTCTCCGAACTCCTGGAGTAAAAGGGAAGCCAAGATCTTGTAATTAGATAGGCCTTCATTAACTGGTGCCTCTTTGTCAGACACATCTTCCAACTCAAGAGCAGCAGGCGGGGAAAGATCCCGTTTGGAAGACAAGTCCTCCTTAGCCCTTCGCTCCTGAGGAGAAAGGCTTCTGGATGGAGAAGGACTGTCAGATCTAGGAGTTCTCTTGTCATGTATTACTACAGGATCTTTCGATTTATCCTGAGAAGTTGAAGTGGCTACAGCAACCTTCGAAGGTCCAGCGGAAGTCCGATGATCCACCGATGAAAAGTGTTGATCTGGAGACAAACGCCTGAAAGTCGTCTGGTAAATGGTTAGCTCCTCGCACTTGGCTGGCACTTCGCGCCTGGGTGGCGCATCGCTTCTGATCGGAGAATCGCTTGTAGCTGGCGCCTCGCGCCTGGCTGGTTCCACGCGCCTGACTGGCGAATCACTGTCAGACGAAGACCACTCTCCGATAGGAGGCTCTCGTTTGTTGGAACGCGGAACGTGCCTGGAGGAAGGAGAACGCTCTGCTTCCTGTTCCATGATCGAACGAGGAACAGAAGCGGGGAACTTGGATCTCTTGATCGGAAGAGAAGAATCCTTCCTCTTAGGAGGATCCTTGGAGAGTACTCCAACAAGAGAAGCGATCTGTTCTTGCATGTTCTGAAGAATTCCCGTCGTTTCTCTGTCCTTGTCCAAAGGAGAAGGAGAACGGTCAGGCGCAAGAGGCTCCCAGTAATCAGTAGGAGAGAGCATAGATCTCTTCGCTCTCTTCCTGTCCGATGGCAATTCTTCAGGGAAACGCTCAGGACTCGAATCAAGTTGAGGCGCTTTCTAGCTCCTCTTCAACGGCTGGGAAAGATCCGTGGATCTCCACCCGCACTTGGGCGATGAAGTCTCGGAAGATGAGAAGCACTCTCGGAGAACGCTTTTGCAGTAGCGATCTCTGGCAGTCTGAGGCGAAACAGAACATGCCGAAGGGACGTCTGACCGGTGGGGATTCTCCACAACCTCCGTAAGGCTTTCGACATTCCTTCTCCTCTGGGCTTGGGAGCTTGGAAGAGGTCTAGGCCTGGGAGCGTTGTGGAGCCGATCAGACGGCCCCTCCACTACACTGGGGACACTTACATCACTGTCCACTACACTGTTCACTTTAAATTCACTTTGGTTACCTTCCAATGCTGCCATCTTAAGCTCCATTCTCTTAAGGGCAGCTTTAAGATCCGAAATTTCAGATGTTGAATCTGCAGGATCTGCGAAGGGGGATGGGGCAATATTTAAAAGAGGAGAAGTTACTAAATTAGAAACTTGATCGCTAGATCTAGAACTAATCAAGGTTTTGGAAGAAGCCTTCCTCACCCTATCTCTCTCTAACTTCTTCAAGTAAGAAGTTAGAGCCTTCCATCCTTCTGCACTCAAATTCTCGCATTCCTTACAAGTGTTATCCAAAGAGCAATCATACCTCCTGCAACGTCTACATACAGTGTGAGGATCAACCGAAGCTTTCGGCATCCTCACCTTACAGCCCTCATTCACACACACTCTCAAAACAGTTCCAGAGTCAGACATATTAAAGCAAAATCCAAACCAAATCCAAAATACAGTCCACAATAGCGTATGCCAATACAACGATCCAAATATAATCTAGCCACCTGTGGGGGCAAGCCAGCCTCAATGGGTGCCGGTCCCAAGCCCGGATAAATAGGGAGGGTTGGTGTCAGGAAGGGCATCCGACTGTAAAAACCCATGCCAGAACCAATGAAATGAGTCGTGATATTGATGAGAATAGTGCTAGGGCGTACTCCGTAAACGACGCACAGACACATCGCCCTAACTCTGTGACAAGGCGAGGGCTACTGCATCATGAGCGGGTGCAGCTAAAGAAGCGAGCTTAAATGTGATCAGAATAGGCCAGCTCAATATTGGGTCTATGACAGGAAGAGGAAGAGAGTTGGCGGAGTTGATGAGGATAAAGAGAGTGGACATTTGTGTGTGCAGGGAAACCTCGATGGAAGGGTAATAAAGCTAAAGAACTGGGGGATGGCTACAAGCTAATCTATAGTGGAGCAAATGAGCAGGGTAGGAATGGCGTTGGTGTAGTGTTGTCGGGGGAAATGAAGAATGCAGTGACGGAAGTGAGTAGAAAGAATGACCGAATTATGAGAGTGAAGATATGTTATGGAGGGGAAACAATGAACATCATTAGCGCTTATGCTCCACAAGTGGGCTGCACAGAGGAGGAAAAGAGCCGTTTTTGGAATGAAATGAGTGAGGTAACGCAAGAACTGGAAGAGCAGGAGAGGACTGTAGTGGGGGCAGACTTTAATGGACATGTCGGAAATGAAAAGGATGTAATTGAACGTGTGCATGGAGGAATGGGATGGGATTGGGGAGAGAAACCCAGAAGGAGAGAGTATAGTAGACTTTGCCGTGTCCTTTGATATGGCAATAGTGAACACATTCTTCAAAAAGAAGAGGGAGCACTTGATAACATACAGGAGTGGCGGTAGATGCACACAAATAGATTACCTCCTTTACAATAGATCAAGGCTGATGGAAGTTAGGAATTGTAAAGTAATCCCAGGTGACCACGTGGCCCCCCAACATAGGCTCCTTTGTATGGATTTAAAGATGAAAAGAGAAAAGAAAACTAAAACGAATGGGGTAAAGAAAATCAAGTGGTATAAATTGTTAGGGAGGGATAATGATAAGAAGAGAGAGTTCAGGAGAAGAGTGCTGGGAGAGGTTGATCTGGGAATTGAAGATGTGGGAGAATGGTGGAGGCATAATGCATCAGTAATTAGAAGACATGGAAAGGAGATACTAGGGGAAACATCTGGAATAGTATGGGAGGAAAAGGAGAGCTGGTGGTGGGGAGAAGAGGTGGGGGAAGTGGTGAATGGTAAAAGGGAGGCAAAGAAGAGATTTGAAGAGTCACAGCTGCAGGAGGACAGAGAAAGATTAAGAGAAAGAAACAAAGAAGTAAAAAGGATGGTAGCTCAAGCTAAGGCAAGGGCATATGAAGAGGTTTATAATGAACTGGAAACCAAGGAAGGATTGAGTAAGATGCTCAAACTGTCAAAAGTAAGAAATAAAAGAACAAATAACATCACCCATATTAAGCAAATGAAAGATAGGAATGGTACGGTCATAAAAAAGGAAGAAGACATCCTGAAAAGATGGAAAGAGTATTTCGAACAACTGCTAATGAAGAAATGAAAGACTTGTAAGAGAGGATGGACAAGTAAACATGGGAATGGTAATGGGGATATCTAGGGATGAAGTGATACGAGCCCTAAAAAGAATGAGGAATGGGAAAGCAACAGGACCTGACTTAATCCCAGTCGAAGTTTGGAAAGCCTTAGGAGAGGAAGGGGTAGACATCTTGTATGATCTGATGGTAAAAATATTCAAACAGGAAAAGATACCAGAAGAATGGCGGGAAAGCATATTGATACCTATATTTAAAGGTAAAGGTGATGTCCAGGAATGCAGTAATTATAGAGGTATAAAACTAATGTCTCACACGTTGAAGATTTTGGAAAGAATAATAGATAGCAGGCTGAGAGAGGAAGTTAGAATGGGGATAAAGGAACAGTTAGGATTTATGAAGGGAAGCGGCTACAAAACGGATGGAATATTTTGCATAAGGCAGCTAATGGAGAAATTCAGAGAAAAACAACGAGACCTGCATCTGGTATTCAGGTGTAGGACCTTGAAAAGGCCTATGACAGGTGGTGCCAAGGCAAGAAATATGGAGATGTTTTGAGGGAGAAGATGGTGTCGGAAAAGTATGTCAGAATTATTCAGGAGATGTACAGGAATGTGTATACTAGAGTGAAGAGAGTGTTGGAGAGACGGATGGATTTGAGATAGGAGTTGGATTACACCAGGGGTCAGCACTTTAGCCCATTCATCTTCAACATCGTGATGGATGTAATGACCAGGGATGTTAGAGAAGCAGTGCCATGGTGCATATTATACGCGGATGACATTGTGTTGTGTTCAGAGGGGAAGGAGGAGTTGGAGGGGAGGTTGGAGAGGTGGAGAGCAGCACTTGAGGAGAGAGGAATGAGAATAAGCAGATAAAAAACCGAATATATTGTGTTCTAGTATTACTGAGGATGGTGGAAAGTAGATAAGATTGGGTGGGGAAGAAATAAAGAAAGTACAGAAGTTTAAGTACTTAGGGTCCGTATTGGAGGATAGTGGAAGCATGGACCAAGAGGTGAGACACCGAATTCAGGCAGGATGGAATAACTGGAGGTCTGCATCAGGGGTACTCTGTGACAAGAAGGTCCCTCTGAAATTGAAAGGAAAGTTTCATAGGACGGTGGTCAGACCAGCAATGTTATATGGAACAGAAACAGCAAGTATGAGGAAAACAGAGGAGAAGAAGATGGATGTAGCAGAAATGAGAATGTTGAGATGGATGTCGGGAGTAACAAGGGAAGATAGGATTAGAAATGAATATATAAGAGGATCGACAAAGGTAGCTGAAATATCGAAGAAAATACAGGAAGGAAGGCTTCGATGGTATGGACACCTATTACGAAGGGAGGAACGTCATGTTGGAAGACATACGATGGAAATGGAAGTGCGGGGTAGAAGGAAGAAGGGAAGACCAAGAAAGAGATGGCTTGATTGTGTAAGGGAAGATATGGAATTGAAAGGTATAAATAAGAACGAGGCACAAGACAGAAATCGATGGAGACGACTCATTCGCAATGGCGACCCCATATAAAAATGGGTTTAAGCTAGGAAGAAGAAGAATACAACGATCCAAATACGTCACCAAAAAAGCTAACAGGAAGATCAATTGCCATGAAAATAACGAAGTTCAGTCAGAGGAACTAACAACGATGTTGCTAGAACCGGCGACAGAGAAAATCTGATAGAAAACGGGAATGGTTCCTATTCCTGCCACCCAGCAGCAGGGCGGTAGATCACTTGACCTACCTGTAGTGTGTGCCGCGAAATTCGAATTTCTGTCGGGGACAACGGAGTCTATAGCTAAGTATATATCTGACAGGGAAGCTGAATGTATAAAATCGGCCCATTATGGCGCCATAAATCAGAGAAGCACCATAAAACCAGATCGCCATTAACCGAGTCTGCCGATAACCGGGGACTCCTGTACAATGTAAAAGAAACTAAACATTTTTTTAAATTTATAAACTGTATATACTGTACCTGTTGGATAATGTTACAATGATATTTTTATAATAAAATGAACTTTTACATATACTTATCAATCAAGTACAATTAAAAAACTAGAAAATAAAGAAAAATGTACATGCTGTATATAGTATAACTGTTGGATAATGTTACAATGATATTTTTATAATAAAATGAGCTTTTATATATACTTATCAGTACGTAATTACATTGCTAACAATTTGATAGATAGATAGCCCTACTCACTTCTTGGGGAAGAAGGGAAACAACACAGCCGAGAGCTTCAATTTGGGTAATGAGATGAGAATAGAAAAGATGCTGACATTGATAAAAATTAGGAAAACTCTTGAGAAGGAAACAAAGGAGAGCCGCATACGCCAAAAGAGAAGTATAATCACATCTGTAGCCTGATCCTCTTCTTCAGATGAAAACACTGGAGAAAAGGAAACATCTACAGTACAGTATTAACAGTAGGAGGAGGTTTTAATAATCTTAAAATGTTGTCCAACCATCGTTGGATGGGAGAAAGAGCCGGATCCACTACAGCTGGAGCTGCATGAGTCAAAGTTGTCACCGAATGAGGCGATGGGACTGGAAGTTCTGGCACCAATGGGTGCTTGGGCACTGATGGGCACACGGAAGGTACTGGGAGCTCAGGAGTTGCTGGGCACTCATGCACTACTGAAGGCTTGGGCGCTACTGAACATCTGGAGGCATGTACAAATGCCAAAGGGCACTCGGGTCCTGAAGGACATTTTGCTCAAGGAAGATCTGTCACTGATGGGCACTTTGACACATGGCATTTGTGCTTAGAGACAGAGGAAGACTGTTCGGGATCCAACGCTAGACAATTTGCAAGCGAAAAACCCTCTGGGCTGTCCCAGAAGCTACACGAAGGTCTTGACTCCCTGACCTTCTTACATGGCTCCTGAGGGGTGCTAGAGACCCACTGCAGACCTTTTCAGAGGTCTGGATTCGTCACTAAAGTGCCACTGGCACCTGTGTTCAGGACTTGAAGCCTCTGAACTGGAGGAAAGACAGTGTGCATCCAACAAGACACCTTTCTAGCGGCTGTCTGTTGCTACCTGGGATTCGACTACAGGTGCACCTTAGTGGCCGACATCCCTTGGGACTCCGGTATGACTTCTCCCAGGTGCGGGGGAGTGTGTCAGGGGCCTTCACCTAGGAGAATCTGCAGGACGGACAGCTAGCACCTCCACATTTATCTAACAGTTCAGAGAATTAGGTCTCCTTTCTTTGAATTCTTTTATCCAAGAAGTGTGACAAAGTGTACTAAACCTGACCAGGTGTGCCAAACCTCCTATCGGTTCAGGACTCTTTTACCTCCCACCAAGAGTGAGTCTATCCTAATGTTAAGACCCAGATTTGTTACGCATATGAACAAATGACAAATTTGAAGTTAATTTGTGTTTTTTATAGCTTACAAACCTGCGGTCTTAATATTAAAATGTTATTGTTATAATACAATTAAGTTTGTTCATACTTACCTGGCAGATATATATATAGCTGTATTTTCTGAAGTCCGACAGAATTTCAAAACTCGCAGCACACGCGAGTGGCGGCAGGTGGTAGTACCCATTCCCGCCGCTGGGAGGCAGATATCAGGAACCATTCCCATTTTCTATTCATATTTTATCAATGCCACTGTCTCCTGAGGGGAGGAGGGTGGGCACTAATTAATTATATATCTGCCAGGTAAGTATGAACAAACTTAATTGTATTATAACAATAACATTTTGTTCATGAAACTTACCTGACAGATATATATATATAGCTGAATCCCACCTTCAGATGGTGGGAAGAGACAGAATAGGATTTGTAGGAAACTAAATTAAGTAGATGATGTAAATCTTGGTTCCTCACCTGTTAGCAAAGTAGACTCTGTGATTACTGTCACTTAAGCCTGCTTCTGCTCAAGAGAGTTGCCAGCCAGGTGGAGACCTGTAGTGCTGGTGCGCTCTGGATGCTCTGTCAACGGGGGCGTGACCTCAACGTGACAAGACCATCGAACCATACATAAGAGGGCTATGAAGCAACTGACCACCACCTGACCAATTAGACCAAAAACCCCCTGACAGTTAATCTAATGGATGGGAGATCTTCACACAAGATCTCACCAACAACCAAAAACACAAAACATATTAAAACTAACCTAACTCCTAACTAAGGGATAGGGAAAGAGCTACCTCCAGCCCCCAAGACTGTGTCTGCAGAAACGTATGGTCCAAGAGAACTACAGTCTTCGTAAATCGTTCTCACATCTCTTAAGTAATGTGAGGCGAATACCAAATTGCTCCTCCAAAAGGTGCCATCAAGAATGTCCTTGATTGACATATTCTTTTGGAAGGCAAGAGAGGTAGCGACAGCTCTGACCTCGTGAGCTTTCACTCGCAAGAGGCTCAAATCAGTCTTCTGGCAAGATGAATGAGCTCTTTAATGACGTCCCCTCAGAAAGAAAGCCACAGCATTCTTTGACAAAGGTAATTCCGGTCTCTTCACAGAGCACCAGAGATTACCTGAGGGACCTCGTACCTCCTTTGTTCTATGAACATAGAACTTGAGAGCCCTGACAGGGCACAGGACTCTCTCTGGTTCTTGGCCCACCAGACTCGACATACCCTTAATCTCGAAGCTCTTTGGCCAAGGGTTAGATAGGTTCTCGTTTTTAGCCAAGAAAGTTGGACTCAAAGAGCAGACAGCGTTGTCTCCTTTGAAGCTCACTTGGCTACTAAAAGCTTGGATTTCGCTAACTCTCTTCGCCGTTGCCAGAGAAGTTAGGAAAAGAGCCTTCTTTGTCAAGTTCCGAAGAGACGCTGAGTGAAGAGGTTCAAACGGACTTGACATCAATAGTCTAAGAACCATGTCAAGGTTCCATGAAGGCGGCCTCGCCTGAGGAATCTTCATGGTCTCGAACGATTTCAAGAGGTCGTGAAGATCCCTGTTGTCAGAGAGGTCTAGGCCTCTGTGCCTAAAAACTGCTGACAACATGCTCTTGTATCCCTTGATGGTCGGGACTGCCAATTTCTGCACGTTTCTTAGGAAAAGCAGAAAATCGGCTATCTGGCTCACAGAGGTCGTGGAAGAGGAAACTCCCTCCTTTCTACACCATGCCCTGAAGGAAGCCCACTTCGATTGGTAGACAGCTCTTGTAGAGGCTCTTCTTGCATTTGCGATTGCTTTCGCAGCTGTTTTCGAAAAACCTCTTGCTCTGGCCAACTTTTCGATAGTCGGAACGCAGTCAGACCCCGAGCGGAGATTTTTTGGTGATACCTTTCGAAGTGAGGCTGTTTGAGTAGATCTTTCCTCCAGGGCAACGTCCTTGGAAAGTCTACAAGGAATGACATGACCTCTGTGAACCATTCTCTCGCCGGCTACATCGGGGCGATCAGGGTCAACCTTGTCCCTTCTGAAGCCGCAAACTTCCTCTTGACTTCCCCCATGATCTTGAATGGTGGGAAGGCATAAAGGTCTAGGCCCGTCCAACTCCAGAGCAATGCATCCACAGCGATTGCTCCTGGATCTAGGACCGGGGAGCAATACAGAGGAAGTCTCTTCGTCCTCGACGTCGCGAATAGGTCGACCAGAGGACGTCCCCACAACTTCCAAAGCTCCTGACACACGTCTTGATGCAAGATCCATTCTGTCGACAGGATTTGGTCCTGTCGACTGAGAAGGTCCGCCCTGACGTTCTGCACTCCTGCGAGGAATCTCGTCAGTATCGTGATCTTTCTCACCCTTGCCCACAGCAGAATCTCCTTTGCCAAGTGAAACAGAGTCCGGGAGTGTGTTCCTCCCTGATTCTTCAAATATGCGAGGGCTGTGGTGTTGTCCGAATTGACTTGTATAACTTTGTTTGTCAATTTCTCTTCGAAGAACTGCAGCGACAGGAAGATCGCTGCCAGTTCTTGACATGATGTGCCAGGCTGCCTGTTCCCTCTCCAGGAGCCTGACTTCTTCTTCCCCTCCTAGTGTTGCTCCCCAGCCGAAATGGAAGCGTCTGAAAACAACACTAGGTCGGGGCTCAGAAGATTTAGGGATAAGCCCTCTTGTAACTTCTGAGGATCGAGCCACCATCTTAGATGGCTTTTCACCGACTCTGAGATCTTCAAGATCGCATTGAGATCGTCCTTGGCCTTCCATTCGTCCGCAAGGAAAAACTGGAGAGGCCTGAGGTGCAGTCTTCCCAAGGAAACAAACCTTTCCAGCGAGGAAATGGTGCCCAGCAGACTCATCCATTCCCTCGCCGAGCAAGTCTCTTTCCCCAAGAAGGCTGAGATTTTCTCTAAGCCTAGCCGCTGACGTTCCTGGGACGGAAATGCCCGAAAAGCCACTGAATCCATCTGAATCCCCAGATACACAATGGTCAGATGTGACTTTTCGAGGTTGACAAGAAGTCCCAGGGACTTCGCTAAGGCTAATGTTAACTGAAGGTCCTTCAGACAATTCTCCTTCGACGACGCTCTGACCAGCCAATCGTCGAGGTATAGGGAAACTCTTATCCCTGAAGAGTGTAACCACCTCGCCAACATTCTTCATGATGACGGTAAAACCATCGAAGCCGTGCTCAAGCCGAAAACAAAGGGCTCTGAACTGCCAGACTTTTGTTGCCTAAAAAACGAATCTTAGGTATTTTCTTGAAAGGAGGGTGGATGGGAACGTGAAAGTACGCGTCCTGCAGGTCTAAGGACACCATCCAGTCGCCAGGTCTCAAGGCTCCTAGAACAGACTGAGGCGTCTCCATTTTGAATTTGATCTTTTCTACAAAAAGATTGAGCCTGCTTACGTCTAGGACTGGACGGGACGCCAACCCCGACGACTGCTTCGGTACCAGGAAATCCTGTTGTAAAATCCTGGTGACCCCGTCCCCTCCACTACCTGCTCCACCGCTCTTTTTTCGATCATTTGATCTAATAGATCGAACAGAATCCGTTTTTTCTCTCCCTGGTATGATGGAGAAAGGTCTCTGGGAGTCGTGGATAGAGGAGGAGGATCCAAAAAGGGGATCTTGTAACACTGCTCCACGATCTTGAGGGACCAAGGGTCTGTTCTCTCTCTCTCCATGCTCAGCAAAAATTTCAGTCTGGCTCCGACTGTGTCTGAAGGACATAATCTTCATTTCGATGTCTTGGGCTTGAAGGAACTGCTTCCTCTTGAAAGCTCTCTCCCTCGAGGAGCTGCTCTCGAGGGAGGAGCCCCACGAAAGGGTTTAACCTTCTTAGGAGGTCGTACAAATGAGGACGTGGAAGGAACTGCTGGACGTCTCGAGGACTGAGGTAAGAGGTCTGCGTAGCTTTTTCCTGCAAGCTTACTTGCAGGGTCCTTGACCAAAGTCTGGGGGAAGAGATGGTTCGTAAGAGGTGAAAAGAGCAGTTCCGCTTTCTGAGCGGGTGTAACTGATCTAGCTGTGAAGTTACACAGCAGAGTTCTCTTCTTAAGGAATGCCGTTCCGAAGTGAGAAACTAGCTCTTCCGAACCATCCCTGACGGCCTTGTCCATGCACGATAGCACGCTGGACAGCTCCCCCAAACTGAGAGAGTCCAGGCTTCTAGATTGCAGATCTAGAACTCCCAATCACCAGTCCAAAAAGTTGAAGACTTCGAGAGTCCGTAGCATCCCTTTTAAGTGATGGTCAGTTTCCATAGGAGTCCAAGACACCTTGGCTGTGGATAAAAGGGACCTCCTCTGGGAATCTACTAAACTAGAGAAGTCCCCTTGAGCTGACGAAGGGATCTTCACACCCACGTCTCCCTTGGTCTCGTACCAAACGCCCCCTTTACCACTGAGTCTAGAGGGAGGAAGGGCGAAAGTTGACTTGCCCTGATCCTTCCTTCGATCCATCCTCTTTAGTAGAACCGCTCCTGGAGGAAGACCTGATCCTATCGCGTTCCAATTTACGCCGATAGGAATCATACACCTTCCATCCATCATCAGTCAATCCTTCACATTCATTGCACCGATCATCCAACAAACATACATGCCCCCTACACCCCATACATACTGTGTGGGGATCTACCAATGATTTAGGTAGCCTCACCTTACAATCACTCTTCACACACACTCTGAAACTCACTGCACTTGATCCAGACATGACAATTTGTCGAAAATTGCATTTTTCCTAACTATACAAACCTGAGGTCCTTTAACAATAGGAAGTAGCTAGCGGCAGCTGGAACGGTCGTAAGCTTCGAACAAGGGAGAACGGTAGTTAACTGCTTGTCCGACATGGGAGGTAAACAAATCACTTTTGCTTTTGGCCCATGCAAAATACGAGAGTGAGAGGGTGGCATGAGGAGGGACTATATGTAAAGGACCTCAGGTTTGTATAGTTAGGAAAAATGCAATTTTCGACAAATTGTCATTTGTTCCGATACGTAATACAAACCATCGGTCCTTAACAATAGGAAGACTCACTTCTTGGTGGGAGGAATCTGAGTCTTTTGATGAACAGACTGGTGTTCGTCCATCCCTGGAATGCCTCCCTGGTCGTAAGAGCGAGGGAGGGATCCAAGCCTCTGTCCGATTGATCGGGGTGTGCACCGCAGGATCAATGGTCAGACCTCTGGGCCGAGTACTAAGAGAGAGGCAAGCGTATCTCTTCGTACCAGCAAGCAAGAACTTGTTCCTGTTTGCAAGAGGCAACATAAAGTATGGGTTGTCTCAAGCTGGCATCCACTTCCTCCCCCTTGTTGGAGGAAGTGGTGGATATACGCTCCTACCCCTAGTGAAAGGGATAGGATGGGGCTCTGTTGAGTAGCTCACCTGCATCTTGTCCTTATCCAGCAGGGTGACGACCGTGTCCCTCTAACCACAGGTAGAGGGGAAGAAAAAAAAAAGATGGAAGAGGAGCCAGTCACACTCTCATTCACTCATCCATTCTACGGTCACACCAGGACTCGATGCTGTTCAGCCTGCGAGGGTCTGGGTTCGCTACACAACGTGTTGAGCAGCCACCACGGGTCCCAAGGAAAAAGATCCAAGGACCTGTGGGCAATATCCCGAATGGTAGAAGGAAGGGCATGTGGTCTGGTTGGACCAGACCCCTGCCTTCAGTACCTGCGCCAAGGAGAAGTTCTTGCGGACAAGGCAGCATCTCCTTCGCATCCGAAGGCGGGTGAAGTCCATTAGGGAGGGGATTGTGAACGACTCGAACCAATCGTAGGGACCGAAGGGTTCTGAGTCTTCGCTACGAAGTTCGGGTACGAAATCGAGCGTCACGGATCCCCATCCCCTGGATGCTTGACTTCGCAGGAGAAGTCATGCAGTTCCTCAGAGGAAAAGAAGGAAATAGTCGCATGACCTATCCCTCTTCTCTACTTCGGTGATGTCCAGTACCCATACTGGTCTGTCCGTTAGCAACGAAGTCTCTCGCATCCTCCTATCCCCATGCAGCGAAGTTCTCGGTAGTGGATAGGACACGACACTCCATGGTGGGTGTGTCAATGGTATGGGTACTGTGACAAGCTATTAAAACGAAGTAATGGTGCTTTGTAACAACCGAACTAAGTCAACAGCGTAGTTCGTAACTGACTCGGGCGCTCTGACAGCTGCCGACTGACTGTCGTTCGGTAGGAGGCAAGTTGTCAAAGCATCCGAGTAAGTCACGTGACCTTCGCCTTTAAAGGGTTATGCGCCGAGAGACCAAACAAATAATGTATTTGTTTGTCACCAATGCCGGACAGCGAGGTGATGATTCTCTTAAGGCATGTACCCAACAGGCGAAAGTCAATTGCCTTCTAGAGACCGAGGTCCCTGAAGGTAAAACATCTCATGGTTGTTGAATCTCAGCTAAGGAGAAACAACACTATGTACCGTTGAAGACGAAGGTAGATATTGAATGCAACCTACGTCTTCACAGATGAATCGACGAGAAGGATCTCAAGATTCATAAACTGTGCTTACAAATGACTGAAAACGCTAACCGCTATTTCATTGCTGTCCGGTGAGAAGTCGTAGTTGCAATGAAAGCGGGGCGTTCTTCGGTAATGAAAAACACAGGGGAAAGCCGCCTGAAGAACTGCTTCTCATGGGCTGAACATTTGGAAGTAGAGCTGTCAGGTCGGAGAGTAGGCGATGTCTTCTGACACATCTTGTAATTCGGGTTGAACAATGAACAATTGTACACCTACGAATACGAGATATTTTGAAGACAAACTCAGATGTCTGCAAAATCATTCGCATTATCGCAGTGCGATGCAGCGGGAGACTTGTACAGACTTCTGTTACCGTGCGGTAAACAGAAAGATGAAAGAGTCCAAGAGATATCTCTGTTGAAAATTCTCGCAATGTCGAAGGCGATGGAATCTAGCGTCACAGCAGTAGATGGTCCTTCATTATTGCGAGAATCCCTGTTAATCAGAGACCTAAGTCCATGATTGTTGGGCAGAGATACGGTTCGGTAGTCAATCAAAGCAGGGGAGAGAGAGACATACATGACCGTGAATCTCGGAGGCCCAGCTGATACTGAGCTGCCTATCAGGCAGTTCAATACGCAGTAGTTGAGCCTGAGCTCTCGCTGACTCGTCATCCTGAGTTGCCAGGTAATCCATTATTCCACGAAGGAATGCGTTCGGCTAGAACTACCGAGCATAAAAAGATATGCTCGGGCAATTATATTTAGGCGAAACGAATTTCGGTAAATATAAAAGTTGAAATGGTGTTGTCGTGACAAAACCATAAGTATATTAAATTGAAACTGAAAAACTCCTGGGAGGTTGCAGGCAACCCCGAGTTGCAGTTCAATTAGAATACTTCTCTTATAAGTCGCAATCCGTAGATTAACTAGGATATGCGCCTACCCCTCGGGACAATTCACTGCTTAGTAGAATCATGCGCCGAGGTTAATATACGTAGTATATTCGTAGGATTCTGAACAACGATCTCCATCCTAAATTCTTTCTTCAAGAAACAAAATAAGGATTGGAGATCGACCACCTTCGTTCTCTATCAAAGAGAGTGAAGAAGTCTTCCTCGAAGGAAAGCTTCAATGGTGAACAGAATACTAAGACGATAGTTCAAGCCAAACTGGATATTCCCGTCCGATCCCTCTATCCAGGTTGGTCACTACTGTGAGATAGTTTCTTTCAGCAGCAGTCTTCTCCCAATGCTAGAAATTCCAGGAATTCGAGCATAGGCGAGGTTCCCGATTATCGTGTAACATATCGGGGATTCTCGTCTCGCTCACTTTGGACCGTGGTCTCGCGTAAGTGTTTGAAGATCGTAAAAAACTCGAACACTCTGAATGCGCTAGAAATTCCGTAGAATTCTAAGCAGTCTGCGAAACCCCCACCGAATTCATCAAACGATATTGGCTGGTGGTCCTCTCGATTCCCGTAGAAATCGAGAATGGGGCAGGATTCCTCCTCAACGACCGGGGCTTACGTCAGGTAGGACCCGAAGGATCCCCCGGTAGCGCAGTCCCGAACGTGGGATCCTACAAAGAAATCTCTGTAGGATCCTTCCCCCTTTCCCTCGTAGCCGTAAGGAGAGAGGGAATGGGGGAGGAATTAGTACTCGCTTGCCTTCCCAGTGGAACTAGCAGTTGGAGAAGAGTAGGAGCAGCCATCGCTTGCGGCGATGGCCTCTCAGAGTCTGGGAAAAACGTATCGTCAGGAGGAAAACGTTTTCCCGCGGAGGGTTACGAACTCTCACTGTAGGTAAGGGTCTGCCGCCACTGTTGAACGTCGTCTGGGTGGGCTGATCGACACCTGACAGGAGAGAGCCGATACGTCCTCCGACTCATTCCAGTCCTCGTCGAGGTCGAAACCTCTCAGGAGGACCGAAGGAGTATTTAAATACGGTGTCCGAAGACACGTAGAAACGCCGCTGTCGCAGTAGAGGAGGTGGAAGTAGCTTGATCAACCGGCCAGAACTGAGAGAGCCTTCTTGTCCGGAGACGAGAGACACTGGTTCGAGACAGAATCGGCAAGCTCCGATCGCGGCAGACCCACCGTCGGTTTGGGTTCCCTCTCGGGCCCCAAAACGACTCGAGCAGAGACGTGGGTCTCTGCTGGTGGGAGCGGCAATCCTTCCGCAGGGTCATTATGCTGACGAATCAGCTTAATGACTTCTGCAAATTCCTCTGTATCTCGGGAGTAACCGCGTCTTGCGGAGTAGGACCGTCCAGTCCCTCCAACAAGAACAGATCCCGAGATACTCTCCTTCAGAAGGAGGAACAGCGGCAGACCCCTGACGGTCGCCCTCCAGCTAATTGCGCGTATGTCCTGGTCGGTCCTAGAACCGTGCCTGGTCCATACGGCGTCATAGCGGGATCGCGAGCGGCGCACCTCTCGCGATCACTCATAGGTACCTCGCTCCTCCCGGTGTAGCCCGAGGAGGTTGAAGGTACAGGAGAGGCAGACCTGACGCTCTCCCCCCAGCTCGCTGGCAGGACCAGCGTGCTTGGAGGGCTGCTGCTGATCGTCAACCCGCGGTGGCGATCGAGCAGCAGGCCTAGCCTTGCCGCTCGCCTGGGGCGAGAGGCTTGGCTGAGAACGTCGACGCTGATCTCTAGCGTCAGGCGAGCTGTTGCTGGTTACCGTCTCCGCCCGGTCCCGATGGGAGCGGCGTCAGGTGACCTGCTAGGCTCGCTGTCGCGGTTGAGAACCGTGCGAGCGTCCTCTTCGGCGCGTCGAGCCGCTGGTACCAGCCGTGGCTGGTACCGACGGCCGCGGGGACCCTTCCTCGCCTCAACCCGTGGCTGGTCAGCGACCGTCACGTCAACCCGAGCAGCCAGCTGGTCGCTGCGAGAGCGTTCACTGGCCCTGGCGAGAGTTGTCGCACGACACTCGCCAGTCTTCTGCTCCGCGCTTCGGTCTTGGCGGCGAGCGAGCTCGGGTGTCAAGACTTTGGCTGGACGGTCTCCCGCGGGAGACCGTCCACTCGGTACTTCTCGCTAACGAGAAGCCGAGGCGGATCCTGGTTTAGCGGCAGAACCGCTAGAAACCAGGCGAGGAAGTGCCAGCCGAAGCTGGGTACTCCTCGGTCCCCGTCTTCTTCTCCTTGGTAGAAGAAAAGACGGGCCCTGTTCCCGAGGGAGCAGGAGGACCAGGCAGAAGAGCTCCCCGAATCGCCGGAGCGAGACGGGCCCTTAGAAGGTCCCGAAGGAGCCTTCTTAGGGGGGAAAACCCAAAACCCGGGTTACCAGCTGGTCGCTGCAAGAGCGGCTGCTGGCCTGGCAAGAGTCACCTGAGCGTCTCTCACCAGCCTTCTGCTCCGTGCCGCGTCTTGGCGCCGAGCGAACTCTGGCGCCGAAACTTGGCTGCACGGTCTCCCGAGGGAGAACGTACACTCGGGATCTCTCGCGAACGAGGAGACCGAGCCGGAACCTGGCGTAGCGGCATCGCCGCTAGCACCAGGCGAGGAAGTACCAGAGCTAACCGATATCCTCTGGTCCCCGTCTATCTCTTCCTTACGGAAGGGGAGACGGGCCCCGCTCCCGAAGGAGCAGGAGGACCAGCAGAAGGACCCACCGTCCCACCGGGGTGGGACGGGCCCTTAGAAGTTCCCGAAGGAGACTTCTTAGGGGGGAAGGCAGCCTTCTTCTTCTTCGGCTTATGGGCCTTAGAAGTCGAAGGGAAGAGGCAGCAGCAGACGATGAAGACGAAGATGACAGCTTCCTCTTCTCCCTTCTTCCCGTCAGCTCACGCAGGACAGTCGTCAGGTCCTCCATCCAGGCCGGAGCCGGGGCTATTGCCGAAGCAACACGGCCCGACTGCACCTGTCCGGAAGGACCTGGACTGGGGTGGAAGACACACCGTGGGCAGGACCAGCATGGACAGGCTCAGGAACCAGGAGCGACAGGAACAGCAACCAGCTCAGGAGCGGCAGGAACAGCGGCAGCGGTAGACCCAGAAGGGACAGCCAAGCAACAGCGGGAATCACATCAGCGGCAGGTACGGCAGGCCCAGCGATCGCCTCGTAGAATCATCGGCAGCCAGCGGAACCTGGGTCCTGGCGGCCGGTCCACAGGGGCGAGCTGCTGGAACAGCGGAAGTCTGGGGCAGGCAACACGAAGAAAACAGGGCGGCGGCGGCAACCCCACCTCGGTACGGCTGCGGCCCATAGTAGCGGCAGACGGCGTCATCGACACAGCATGGGGATGTAGACCAGGAGGGGGGGGGGGGGAGCAGCATAAGCGGCCGTGGTAGTAGTGGAGACCGCCCCAGACCTCGCTAGACGCTGCAGCAGCCCGTGGATGCTAGGCACGCCTGCCTCCGCGGTGGTCCATACCTGTCCAAGGTCGTCTCCCACGGATGTAGCACCTGCGGTAACATAGATAGATTGGTAAGAGGGGTTTCCCTCACGCACGGGGGGAAGACATGCCCTACCGAACGCAAGGAAGACCCGCCCCAAATACAAAATACAACGAAGAAGCTGAGCGGGGGGCAGGAAGGAAGACGAAAGAATCGGATACCAAGGGAGTCGCGGGGGAGAGCTTTCCGACGACTTCCTGGCAGATCTTCGCTTCCCCCAGCCCCGCACAGCAGTGAAAAGTAATATGAAAATGAAACAGAATACTGCCCTTGCGATTCACTTCATAGAACTTAAAGGGGAAAAGATCAATTCCCGGGTAAGAACGGAAACTTGATCCAATAATATGATGCTATCATAAAATATATATGAAAATGAAACAGAATACTGCACTTGCGATTTCATTTCACATAAAAAAATCGTAAGGATCAATTCCGGGTAAGAACGAAAATTGATCCAAATTAAATTTCATGCAAATAAATAAATTAAAATGAAAAGAATATTGCAATTGCGAATCCACTTTCATTGCATTCTATTATACAAAATTAAAAGGCTCGTGCCGAGCGCAATCACACTCTCGGTAACGAACGCACAGGGCAAAAAATATAATGAAAAGAGTACTTACATTTTTCAATTACACACTTTCGCCCAAAATACATGACTCGGCGCGAGCGCGCCCGCCCTCGCACCGAGACATAATTCAAGGATTCAATTCATGAAAAGAGAGGAAATCGCCGCATCTACGGCGATAATCCATGTTGGTTCATAATTAAGTAATGAAAATGAAAACAGTGTACTTACAGTTTCATTTCAAGTCAAACAAACCATTAGTAGAAAACACAATATAAACAAAGCATACGACGATGAAGCGGGCAGAGAGCGATGACGAACACGTCCTTCACACCCACGCGGCCGAAAGCAAAAGTGATTTGTTTATCTCCCAGCGCGCGCGGCGCGCGACTGTCGGACAAGCAGTTAACTACCGTTCTCCCCTTGTTCGAAGCTTACGACCGTTCCATTTGCTGCCGCTAGCTACTTCCTATTGTTAAAGGAACCGATGGTTTGTATTACGTATCGGAACAAATCACGTTTAACAGAAAAGCCAATCCAAAATCAAAAACCAGTCCACTATTGCATATTGCCAATCCAACAATCCAGAATCAATATCCAAAAGACAATCCAGATACGTAAATACGCAGTAAATCCAAAAAAACCTAGGCGGAGGTACTGCAAAATGATATTGTTATAATACAATAAAGTTTTCATACATACTTACCTGGCAGATATATCATAGCTAAGACTCCGTCGTCCCCGACAGAAATTCAAATTTCGCGCCACTGCGCTACCGGTAGGTCAGGTGATCTACCTGCCTGCCCTGGGCGGCAGGACTAGGAACCATCCCGTTTTCTATCATATTTTCTCTCTTCCACCTGTCTCCTGCGGGGAGGCTGGGTGGGCCATTAATCGTATATATCTGCCAGGTAAGTATGTATGAAACTTTATTGTATTATAACAATATCATTTTCATACAATGAACTTACCTGTCAGATATATACATAGCTGATTGGCACCCTTTGGTGGAGGGTCAGAGACAGCTAATATGGAATAGACAGGTAAACAACATATGTTGTAGGTATAAAAGAAAAACCTTGGTTCCTACCTGATAGGTGGTAGACTTCGTGGCTGTAGCCCGGTAGTCCTGCATCACCTCAAGACTTTAGCGAGATATTAGATCTATGGCTAGAGTTCTTGTGGGTCTGTCGATGGGTAATAAGAACCGCTTACTCGGCAGAGCCTAAAAGGACTTTGTCAATGGGTACTGGACCATTCTATGGACAACACACCTTGTGAAGGAGCATAACCAATCCCGACCACCTGATCCTAACCACCATGTTAGTATATAGAATTGCTCTGAGTTATCCCCGAACTCATAAACAAACAACCCTTAACTCGAAACGAAAAACTCATTTATACAAAAATTCTAAAAAAAAAAATTTTTAAAATACTCCCCTAAAAGATATCACAAGAGTTCCTTACTGAGCAACAGTGACTGGCCGCCAGTGCAGCACCAAGCCCTCTTTGTCAGCAGGAATCTAGAACATATCTAGTAGAAGGTATGTATTTAAGGATTGGTTGGTTTGCTCCCTGTACCCAGTATTGTATCCGCCGATACAAAAGGTCCCAGAGAAAAACATTTCTCGTAGGTCACGCGAACGTCTTTAAGATAGTGAGATGCAAAAACTGAATTGCACCTCCAATATGTCGTGTCAATGATTTTCTTAAATGACATATTCTTCTGAAAAGAGAGAGACGTCGCCACTGCTCTAACTTCATGGGCTTTTACTCTTAAAGCGGAAAAGAGTCGTCAGGACAGAACTTGTGAGCATCCGTAATGACGCTCCTAATGAAGTAAGCTAATGCGTTCTTAGACATGATTCTTGTGGGGGGTCCTTAATCGAACACCAAAGACTTTGTCTAGAGCCTCCCATTTGTTTCTTTCTTTGTAAGAAGAACTTCAAGGCTCTTACCGGGCAAAGAGACCTCTCTGTTTCTCTCCCTACTAGACTCGATAAGCCTTTGATCTCGAATCTCTTGGGCCAGGGATTCGATGGATTTTCATTCTTCGCTAGAAACAGAGTTCTAAACGAGCAAAAGGCCGAGTCTTTGTTAAAGCCGACTTCATCTTCTAGGGCATGAAGTTCGCCAACTCTTTTGGCTGTCGCCAAAGATAGGAGAAAGAAACAAGCATTTTCTTGTTATATCCCTGAACGAAGCTACGTGGGGAGGCTCAAATCTGTCCGACGAAAGAACTTGAGAACTACGTCCAGGTTCCAGCTGGGTGGAGTTAGTTCCTTCGATTTTGTCGTTTCAAACGATCTAATCAAGTCGTGCAGATCTTTATTGTCAGCTGTCTAGGCCTCTGTTTCTAAATACTGCCGACAGCATGCTCCTGTATCCTTTGATTGTCGATACAGACAAATGAGAGACCTCTCTCAAGAACAACAGGAAATCGGCGATTTCGGTTATAGAGGTACTGGAGGAGGACAACTTCTTAGACTTGCACCACCTTCTGAATACCTCCCACTTCGACTGATAGACTCGTCTAGTGGAAGCTCTGCGGGCTCTAGCGATAGCGCTTGCAGCTTCGCGAGAAAACCCCCTCGCTCTGACAAGTCTTTCGATAGTCGAAAGGCAGTCAGAGCGAGAGCGGGGAGGTTTTTGATGAAACCTCTCGAAGTGTGGCTGTCTGAGAAGATCATCCTTTTTGGAAGGGATCTTGGGAAGTCTACTGTCCACTCCAGCACCTCTGCAAACCAATCTTGTGCTGGCCAAAACGGGGCTATCAGGGTCATCCTTGTCCCGTTGGACGCTACGAACTTTCTCAACACTTGTCCCAGGTTTTTATTTTGAAAGGGGGGAAAGCGTATCCCGTCCACATAGACCCAGTTCCGCAGGAAGGCATCGACCCACGAGAGCTCTTGGGTCTTCCACCACTGAACAAAAGACTTCCAGCCTTTTGGAAAGGAATGTTGGCGAACAGATCTACGTGAGGGAGTGCCCCAAAGATCCCAAAGACTCTGACACACCTCTGAATGAAGAGTCCATTCTGTGTGAAGGACCTGGCTTCTCCTGCTCAGTCTGTCCGCCCATGATGTTTCTCGTCCCCTGAACAAATCTTGTTAGGAGGGCGATGTTTCTTTTTTGTGAGGCCCAAATTAGCAGATCTCTTGCTATCTCGTACAGCGACACGGAGTGCGTTCCTCCCTGCTTCCGAATGTAGGACAGGGCTGTAGTGTTGTCCACATTCACTTGGACCACACTGTTCGTCACAAAGGGTTCGAAGAACTTTAGCGCTAAGTGAACTGCTAGAAGTTTCTTTGCAATTTTATGTGCCAGGACTGTGACTGCTGTCTTCCAGGTGCCTGACACTTCTCTCGGTCCTAGGTGTTGCTCCCCAACCCTTCTCCGATGCGTCGGAAAACAACACTCGGTTTGGGTTCGGAAACTTCCAGAGAAATTCCCTTGTTCTCTGTTAGAGGGGACAACCACCAGCAGGTGTGGTTTCATTTCCCTTGGAGGAGAAAACTGTCGGAGAGAAGTCCCGTGTTCTTCCAGTTCCACGATCTCTTTATAGGAAAAAAACTGAAGAGGCGAAGATGTAGTCTTCCTAGAGGAAAGAACTGTTCGAGCGAGGAAAGGGTGCCTAGTAGGCTTAACCATTCCCTCGCCGAAGTTCGTTCTTTCCCTAAGAGAGAGACTTTTTCCAAGCCTCTCACGATTCTCTCTTGCGAAGGAAATACTCGAAAACCCCGAGAAATCCATCTGAATCCCCAGATAGACCAAGTTCTGTCTGGGAATCAGCTGTGACTTCTCGAGGTTCACGAGTAGTCCCAACGAAACCTTTATCAGGTCTAGGGTCAAAGAAAGGTCCTCCAAACACTGTCTCTCTGTTCTGGCCCTCATGAGCCAATCGTCCAAACAAATATAGAGAGATATTGACGCCTTTGAGGTGAAGACACCTCGCCACATTCTTCATCAGGCTTGTGAAGACCTGAGGCGCTGTGGATAGGCCGAAACACAAGGCCCTGAACTGAAAGATCCTTCCCCCCGTCTTGAAACGGAGGTACTTCTTCGACGAAGGGTGAATCGGGACATGAAAATAGGCGTCCTGGAGATCCAGCGACACCATCCAATCTCCTTGACGTAAAGCCGCAAGGACTGAGGCCGAAGTCTCCATAGAGAACTTCTCCTTTCGAACGAACTTGTTCAGAGCGCTGACATCTAGAACTGGTCTCCAGCCCCCCGAGGCTTTCGCAACCAGGAAAAGCCGATTGTAAAACCCCGGAGAGTTTTGCTCTAGAACCAGTTCTATAGCTCTTTTGTCCCACATTTGATTCACCATCAGACGAAGAGTTATCCCTCATACAGGGTCCCGTATCTGGCTGACAGTTCCCGCGGAATGGTCGTTAGCGGAGGACTGTCTTGGAAGGGGATAAGATATCTCCCTTCCTTATTATGGACATGGAAGAGGCGTCTGAGTTTATGAGTGACCAGGCGTCTGCAAATTCGAGAAGCCTGGCCCCCACTGGTGTTTGGAGGCTGTCTGTCTCACTTCCCTTTCTTAAAGGGACGGGAAGGAGCCTTACCTCTCCTCTCAAGACCTCTTCTAGAGGTAGCTCTGGAGAGAGGCCCTCCTCGAAAGGGCTGAACCGTAGAAGTCGGTCCTTTCTTGTCTACAGAAACAAGAGGTCTCTTCTTCCTTGCAGTTTGCAGGAGAAGATCCTGAGTCGCCTTCTCAGTCAGTGATCGAGAAATGTCCTTCACTAACTGAGAAGGAAACAGGAAGTCAGACATGGGAGCGAAAACCAGGGCTGCTCTCTGTGAGGGAGAAACCGCCTTTGTTAGGAATGAACTAAAAATACTCCTCTTCTTAAGGAGTACTGCTCCGAAAAGAGAGGAGATTTCTCCCGATCCGTCTTGTACCGCCTTGTCAATAGCAAGAAGTACTGAGAATTACTTCTGGGTCAAGACCATCCGAGTCATGAGCTTTCTTAGACATCACCCCACCAAGGGACCAGTCTAGGAAATTAAACACTTCCAAAATATGGAAGAGTCCCTTGAGGAGATGATCCGTCTCCGAAATAGCCCAAGACACGCGAGCTCCATTCAAAGCGTGTCTCCTTGACGAGTCAACCAAGGTTGAGAAGTCTGCTTCGGCTGCCGCTGGGAGAGAAAGCCATGTTTCTCCCAGTTCGGTACCAGAAACCTCTCTTGCCAGAAAGTATGGCTGGAGGCATACAGAAGGTAGTTCTGCCCAGATCCTTCTTAGACAACATCCATTTGTCTAAGGACTGAAGCGCTCTCTTCATAGAGATCGTAGGTCTCATCTTCAAGACCGACGAAGACTTAGGCACAATCGCACTCGAAACAGTGATCGAGGCGAAGGAGGAGCGGCAGGAGTTAAAGAATCTCCGTATTCTCGTAAAAAAAGGTCAGTCAGAACTTTATAGTTCGAGACTCCTTCTCTACCGTCTCCCTCTTCTTCCGAATCTCCTTCTACACCTTGTGGAGAATCTGTGCCTGGAAAACGAGAGGATCTTCATTCCCGTTCTCTCTCTACTGGAGACAAACTCCTACTAGGAGAGGGGCTCATCGAGTGAACCGACTCTCTCTCACATCTAAAAGAAGTCTCGCGTCTGCTTGACTTCTCGCGCCTGAAACGCTCCTCGCTTGTCTGGCGCCTCGCGCCTGGCTGGCGCTTCACGCTGGCTGGAGCGTGTAGCTTGGCTGGCATCTCGCGCCTGGCTGACGTCTCGCGCTTGTCTGGCGCCTCACGCAACTCCTCGCGCCTGGGCTGGTGCCTCGCTCCTGGCTGGCGCCTCGCGCCTGGCTGAAACTCGCGCTGGCTGGCGCCTCGCGCTTGGCTGGATCCTTCACGCCTAACTGGGCGCCTGCGCGCCTGAGCGTATCCTGATCTCGAGCAACTCGCTCAGAAAGATCCTGACGTTTGTACGCCTCTTCTTGCCTGGAAGACGTCCTATGTCTGGCGGACGCTTCACGTCTAGCTGGAGAAAGAAGACGAGACTTCTTAATAGGAAGTCTAGCGTCTTTCTTGCGAGGGGGATCCCTTGAAAGAACTCCCACCAAAGAGGCAATCTGCTCTTGAACTGCCAGCAAAATCCTCTTGGAAGCCACCCCAGCGTCCTCTTCAATAGAAGAAGCAGGAGAACTCGAGAAGTGCGATCATCAAATACATCTCTAGGAGGCGTCGAAACCAGCTTAGCCTTCTTGATAGCAGGAAGGATCTCCTCCGAGAAGCGCTCCGGGCTCGAGTCGAACGCTCGCTCTTTCCAATGCCTTTTCAGTGGCCTAGAAAGATCCGAGTCCTTCCACCCTCGTTTAGGTGAAGGAGAACCGGACGACGAGAAACAATCTCGTAGGACGCTTCTATTTGAGCGGTGTCCTGAGCAGACTGTAACGAAACAGAACCTGCTGAAGGGACTGCCTGACCGTTGGGAATTCCCCCACAACCTCCGTACGACTTTCGACTTTCCTACTCCTCTGGGTATGTGAGTTTGGAAGAGGTCTAGGCCTGGGAGCATCGCAGGGACGGTCAGACGCCCCCTCCACAACACTGGGAACACTCACTTCACTTAGTAATCACAATCACTAGCCTTACCTTGCATGGCCGCCATCTTTGTCTTCATTTACGAAGAGTAGCCTTCAGATTGGCGATTTCAGAAGCCGAATCCGAATTGCAAAGCCTGTGAGGATTCAGATACATAGGGAGAATCATATTCATTAATACAAGGAGAGTTAGACTCAGGAAAAGGCTCAATAGGCCTTGTATCACACTCTTTTTGTGCAGCTCGTCTAATCCTATCCCTCTCTAACTTCTTCAAGTAAGAAGTTAGAGTCTTCCATTCATTAGCATTCAACTTTCACACTCAATACAGGTGTTAGCCAAAGAACAGTCAAACCCCTACATTTACGACATACAGTGTGAGGATCAACCGAAGCCTTCGGTATCCTCACCTTGCAGCCTACATTCACACACACTCTCACACTAACACTTGAATCAGACATTCTAAGAGAAAAATCAAAAGCAAGTCCAAATCCAGTCCACAGTAGCGAATGCCAAAACAACGATCCAGTACGTCACCAAGAAATCAATAAAGATGATCAATAAAGTCTTGAAAAAGCGAATTCCAGTCAGGAGGTAGTAACAACAATGTTGATACCACCGGCGACAGAGAAAATATGATAGAAAACGGGGATGGTTCCTTAGTCCTGCCGCCCAGGGCAGGGCAGGCAGGTAGATCACCTGACTACCGGTAGCGAGTGGCGCGAAATTTGAATTTCTGTCGGGGACGACGGAGTCTTAGCTATGTATATATCTGACAGGTAAGTTCATTGTATGAAACAGTTGTTTACAGCACGGCGACAGAAAAAAAATATGAATAGAAAAATGGGAATGGTTCCTGATATCCGCCTCCAGCGGCGGGAATGGGTACTACCACCTGGCGCCCACTGCGTGTGCCGTGAGGTTTTGTGAAATTCGGTCGGACTTCAGAAAATACAGCTATATATATATCTGTCAGGTAAGTTTTCATGAATAAAACAAATCTTCTGGCGCCAGCTGTAACTGGTAAAAAATAATTATTGTTCATGCAAGGAACTGGTGGCATCTGGCATCTGTTAGGGAGATGAGGTAAATGGAGGCCAGCAACCCAACTTGAATCTTGTGACGTTTTAGTTTTTCTTCTAGCCCAGGACTAACTGAAAGAGGGGTGGCTAAAGGTGGGCAGTAAATGTTAAGACCACAGGTTTGTTAGCTATGTAAAATGCAAATTAATTTAATATTTGTCATTTGTTCATATGCAGAACAAACCTGTGTCTTAAATTAGGATAGACTCACTCTTGGTGAGAGGTAAGAGAGTCTTGAACTGACTGGAGGTTCGACACGCCTAGCCACACTTCCTGGATAAAGGAATTCAAGGGAGGGAGACCTAATCCTCTGTACTGTTACATATATGTGTATCTGACATTCAGACTACTGGGCTAAAATACAATGCTGAGATTCATTACATAGGAGGAAGTTAAAGCGCTATATCTGTTCAGATAATAAACTAAGGTAGCCACCTATATAGGTTTGTTATTGTTCCTCTCTCCCCTTGCTGGAGAGAAGAAGGGTTTGGCACTGAAAGGTATATTTGTATATAATATAAAATGCTAACAGTAAGGCTGCTTCATTCACCTGTATCTGACCAGTTCCAGCATATGATGGATCCATCTTCATACTGGCCGTAGGTAGAGGAGAAGGAAAAAAAAAGGGGGAAAGAAAAGAGGACAGCGATCTCAATCATTCTCACTTCCATACCATCATCTTAGGCAACATACAAACTGTCCTGCTAGGGCACTGGATGAGCTACACAACTTGTTGAGCAGCCACTACCAGACCCAAGAAAAAAGCATCCAAGGACCTGTGGGCAATGTCCCGCAGGTAGGAGGTGAAAGTGGTTTGGCAAAGCCAAGAAGCAGCATTCAAAATCTTATGAATGGACAAGTTCTTGAATGCCAAGGAGGAACTTAGTCCTCTAATGTTGTATGCTTGCAATTGGCAGTATAGAAGTTGATGATGATGAGTGGGCTGGGCTAGGATGCTTAATCACTTCACGTAGCCAAAACGAAATGCACATGCGCTAACAAAAAGTCTTTGGTACCCTGGTATGAGGTGTAGAGTCCCTTATATATAACTATGCACTGCTCTGATGAGACAAAAGGAGTAATTCATCTGGATCGTTGTCAACAAAATCCTCAAGGGAAGGGATGAAAAAAAGGCAAATTTCTCAGAACCGAGGGATTTTGAGGCTTAGCAACAAATTCTGGGACAAATTTGAAGGCTACAGACCCTCACCCCTGGTATTTTTACATCAAAAGTCAGGCCATGGCATTTCCCCACTCTCTTCGATGAAGCTAAGGCCAACAGGAAAACTGTCTTAAGGGTCAAGTCCCTGTCCGATGACCAACGTAGTGGTTCATATGGTGGCTCGAGAGAGAAAACTGAGCACCAAAGTCAGTTCCCAGGTAGGAGGTTTGAGTTCTCTAGGAGAACAAGACTGCTTAAAGCTTTTGAGCAGCATAGAAATTTCCCAACATTAAGTTAGGTTCACATCTTTCAGACAAAGAACCAATCCCAAGGCAGCACTATAGCCCTTAATAGCAGAAACAGACAGAAAGGTGTTATTCTGTTCTGAGGAAGATCAGCAAATCAGCCATCTGCTGAACAGAAATTCTGAGTGGAGAGAAACCCCATCGACGACACCAATCACAGTAGACAGCCCATTTCCCAGGTAGACGGCTGAAGATACGAGATAGCCAGACAGCTGAGTTGCTACGCTGCAAGAATAGCCTCTTGCATGCAGGAGATACTGGATAGCCCCCAGCCGTGAAGGGACAGGTATCCTACCGATTGATGGTATCTCTCTACTCTCTACATGAGGTTGACAGAGGAGATTGAACCAAGGGGGTATTTCTCGTCGGGGACTGCCAGAGAGCAGAGATAACTGATCTGGTAAAACCACTCTGCTTGGGGTCACAAAGGAGCTACTAGAGTCACCTTGAGATTCTGAAAAACCATTACAGTGGGCCCCCCGTATTCGTGTTCTCCGGATTCGCGGATTTCTCTCGGGAACGTTTCCCCGCCTTATTCGCGGAAAATTCGCGCATTCGTGGTATTTTTCTATGAGAAATATCCACAAATGCCTGGTTTTTTTTTATCAATTTCATCATAAAATGCACTTTTTGTGATAAAACTATTAAAAAAACCAAGTATGAACATTTTTAGTGGTTTTTCTTGAGTTTTAACAAACAAAATGTTATTGTTATAATACAATTAAGTTTGTTTCATACGTACCTGGGCAAGATATATATATTAGCTGTATTTCTGACGTCCGACAGAATTTCAAAATTCGCGGCACACGTAGTGGCGGCCTCAGGTGGTAGTACCCATTCCCGCCGCTGGGAATGGGTACTACCCATTTTGTTCATGAAACTTACCTGACAGATATATATATAGCTGAATCACACCATCGGATGGTGGGTAGAGACAGACTAGGATTTTTTAGGAAATTTAAAATAAAATAAAAGATTATCTTATTGGTTCCTTACCTGATAGCAAAGTAGACTATGTGATTTACTGTCACCAAAAGCCTGCTTATGCTTTATCAGAGTTGCCAGCCAGGTGTTGACCTGTAGTGCTGGTGCTCTCTGGATGCTCTGTCAACGGGGGCGTGACCACAATGTGACAAGACCACTAGGCAAACATATGGCAGTAACACAGCAACCGACCACCACCTGACCAACTAACGCAAAAAACCCCTGATATTAACACTATGGAATGGGAGATTTTCACAGAAGATCTCACCATCAACCACAAAAACACAATAAACTAACCTCCTAACTAAGCTAAGGGATAGGGAGAGAGCTACCTTCAGCCCCCAAAACTGTGTCTGCCGAAATGTAAGGTCCCAAAGAACTACAGTTTTCTCGTAAATCGTCCTCACATCCCGGAGGTAATGTGAGGCGAATACGGAATTGCTCCTCCAGAAGGTGCTATCAAGAATATCTCTGATAGACATGTTCCTTTGGAAGGCAAGAGAGGTAGCTACGGCTCTGACCTCGTGAGCTTTCACTTTAAAGAGGCTCATATCAGTCTTCTGGCAAGATGAATGAGCCTCTTTAATGACGTCCCTCAAGAAGAAAGCAACAGCATTCTTCGACAACGGTAAATCCGGTCTCTTCACCGAGCACCAGAGATTACCTGAGGGACCTCTTATCTCTCTAGTCCTATTCACATAGAAACTTGAGAGCCCTGACAGGGCACAGGGCTCTCTCTGGTTCTTGACCCACGAGACTCGATATTCCTTTGATATCGAAGCTCTTTGGCCAAGGATTAGACGGGTTCTCGTTCTTAGCCAAGAAAGAAGGGTTCAACGAGCAGACAGCGCTGTCTCCCTTGAAACCCACTAGGCTACTGAACGCTTGGATTTCACTAACTCTCTTCGCCGTCGCCAGAGAAGTTAGGAAAAGCGTTTTCCTCGTTAAGTCCCTTAGCGAAGCTTTTTCATGGAGAGGCTCAAAGGGACTAAGCATCAGATGTTTTCAATACCACATCTAAATTCCATGAGGGCGGTCTTGCTTCTGGAATTTTGGTAGTTTCAAACGACCTTAAGAGATCGTGCAGATCCTTATTGTCGGAAAGGTCCATTCCTCTGTGGCGAAAAACGGCAGACAACATACTCCTATAACCCTTGATTGTAGGAACTGCCAATTTTTTGCACATTTCTTAGATGGAGAAAGAAATCTGCTATCTGATTCACAGAGGTCGTGGAAGAGGAAATTCCTTCCTTCTTGCACCATGCCCTGAAGGAAGACCACTTAGACTGGTAGACAGCTCTTGAAGAGGCTCTTCGAGCATTAGCGATTGCTCTCGCAGCTGCCTTTGAAAAGCCTCTCGCTCTGGCCAGCTTTTCGATAGTTCTGAACGCAGTCAGGGCCAGAGCGGAGAGGTTTTGGTGTCCAAAATTTTGAAGTGAGGCTGTCTGAGTAGATCTCTCCTCCAGGGCAACGTTCTTGGAAGTCCACAAGGAACGTCATGACCTCTAGTGAACCACTCTCTTGCTGGCCACATTGGAGCAATCAGAGTCAACCTTGTCCCTTCTGACGCTGCGAACTTTCTCATTACGTCCCCATGATCTTGAATGGGGGAAAGGCGTAAAGATCCAGGTCTGTCCAGTTCCAGAGCAACGCGTCCACTGCAATTGCCCCCGGGTCCATAACCAGGGAGCAATACAGAGGAAGTCTCTTCGTCCTCAATGTAGCGAACAGGTCTACTAGAGGACGTCCCCACAATTTCCATAACTTTTGACAGACTTCCTGGTGCAAGGTCCATTCTGTTGGCAGAAGCTGATTCCGGCGGCTGAGAAGGTCCGCCCTGACATTCTGAACTCCTGCCACGAATCTTGTCAGGATCTTGATGTGCCTTGCGTCTGCCCATAGTAGAACTTCCTTCGCCAGGAGAAAAAGGGATCTGGAGCGAGTCCCTCCCTGATTCTTTAGATACGCAAGGGCTGTGGTACTGTCCGAGTTGACTTGAACAACCTTGCTTGACAGTTTCTCTTCGAAGAACTGCAGCGACAGGAATATCGCTGCCAGTTCCTTTACATTGATGTGCCAGGCTACCTGGTTCCCCTTCTCCCTAGGAGCCTGAACACTTCTTCCCCCCCTAGTGTTGCTCCCCAACCTGGCAGGTGGAAGTGGAAGCGTCTGAGAACAACACTAGGTCGGGGCTCAGAAGATTTAAGGAGAGGCCCTCTCGTAACTTCTGAGGGTCGAGCCACCATCTTAAGTGAACTCTTACATCGTTGGAGATCCTTAGGATCGCATTCAGGTCCCCTTTCGACTTCCATTCTTCCGCAAGGAAGAATTGAAGAGGCCTGAGGTGCAGTCTTCCCAGCGAGACAAACTTTTCTAGTGAGGAAATGGTGCCCAGCAGGACTCATCCACTCCCTCACCGAACAAGCTTCTCTCTCTAGGAAGGCTGCGACTTTCTCTAACCCCAGTCGCTGACGTTCCTGGGATGGAAACGCCCGAAAAGCCACTGAATCCATCTGAATCCCCAGATACACGATGGACTGTGTCGGGTCAGATGCGACTTTTCGGTGTTGACCAACAGACCCAGAGACTTTGCTAGGGCTAGCGTAAACTGAAGGTCCTTCAGACACTTCTGCCTCGACGACGCTCTGATCAGCCAATCGTCGAGGTAGAGGGATATCCTGATTCCTGACGAATGGAGCCACTTCGCTACATTCCTCATAATCATTGTGAAAACCATCGGGGCCGTGCTGAGACCGAAACAAAGGGCTCTGAACTGCCAAACCCTGTTGTCCAAGACGAATCTCAGGTACTTCCTTGACAGAGGGTGGACTGGGACGTGGAAGTATGCGTCCTGCAGGTCTAGAGACACCATCCAGTCGCCAGGCTCAATGCTCCCAGCACCGACTGAGGCGTCTCCATTCTGAACTTTATCTTTTCTACAAAAAGATTTAGCCTGCTCACATCCAGGACCGGGCGCCAACCTGATGACTGCTTTGGCACAAGGAAAATCCTGTTGTAGAAGCCGCCCGGTGACTCTAGGTCCAGGACTTGTTCCACCGCTCTTTTTCGACCATCTGGTCTAAGAGATCGAAAAGAACCCTTTTTTCTTCTCTCCCTGATAGGATGGAGAGAGGTCTCTGGGAGTCGAAGTCAAAGGAGGAGGATGAAGAAAAGGGACTTGTACCCGTTCTACTATCTTGAGGGTCCAAGGGTCCGCTCCTCTCTGCCTCCAAGACTCCGCAAAGAATTCCAGTCTGGCCCCGACTGGTGTCTGAAGGACGAGATCTTCACTTGCTGGTTTTCGGTTTGAATGAAGCTCTTCCTCTTGAAAAACCTCTCCCTCGGGGAGTCTGCTCTCGAGGGGGGTGCCCCGCGAAAGGGTTTTGACTTTCTTCGGGGGTTTGCTGAAAGTTGACGTGGAAGGAACCGCTGGACGTCTTGAAGATTGAACCAAGAGGTCCTGGGTCGCCTTCTCTTGCAAACTCTGTGCCAGATCCTTTACCATAGCCTGGGGGAAGAGATGGTCCGAAAGAGGCGCAAAGAGCAAATCCGCTTTCTGAGCTGGAGATACCGACCTTAGCCGTTAAAATTGCACAGCAATGCTCTTTTCTTTAGGAAAGCAGTTCCAAAATTCGAAACTAGCTCCTCCGAACCATCCCTGACGGCCTTGTCCATACATGACAACACGCTGGACAGCTCCCCCAGACTGAGAGAATCAGGACTTCTAGACTGACGGTCCAAAACTCCCAGACACCAGTCTAGGAAATTAAAAACATTAAGGGTACGAAGAAGACCTTCAAGTTGTGGTCAGTCTCAACTGGAGTCCAGGTCACCTTAGCCGACGCTAAGAGAGACCTCCTCTGGGCGTCCACTAAACTGGAGAAGTCACCCAACGCGGACGAAGGGACCTTTATCCCGACATCCTCCTTGGTCTCATACCAAACTCCTCCTTTCCCTGCGAGTCTAGAGGGTGGATGGGCGAAAGTGGTCTTGCCCTGATCCTTCCTTCTGGACATAAAGTCTTGGAGTTTCTTAAACGCCCTCTTGGTCGACAGAGACGTTTTCATTTCGTTCGACGAATTCAGGGGTCTTTACGGTCTTGGACGACGAAGTTGTGAGGGAGGAGACCTAGGGGCTGTAGGCTGGAACTTGTCTCCGAATGCTGAACGTAACAGCCTAACAAGAACCTTGTAGTCCGAGACAGCTGAAGCTACCGGCTGTTCTTCCTCTACGGAACTCCCTGGACTACTATGCTCCCCTTCCTCCCTAAGAGGAACTGGAGAACGCCTATCAGGAGAGGGAGTACGTCCCTTAGGCTCAATCCTGAATAAAGACTTCCGTTGGTTGGAAGTATCCCCTACAGGTACGGAAGCAGCCGTACGTTGCTCTTTAGATGCACGGACATCTTCCGAAAGAGAAGCATCCTTAAAAGCCAAGTTAACTGTCTTAAACGAAGCTCCCCTTCGAAGGAAGAGCGAGCTTCCTGAAGAGCAGCGCCAAAAGCGTCCTGCTTAGAAGAGCGAGCGTCCTGCTTTGCAGGCTCCAAAGCGTCCTGCTTCGCTCGAAAAGCGTCCTGCTTCACACGGCGAGCGTCCTGCGGAGCGTCTCAAAAGCGTCCTGTCTATGACCAGAAGCGTCCTGCTTCGCACGCCGAGCGTCCTGCCGTGAGCGTCCTTAAAAGAGTCTTGAAGAGAGCTCAAAGCGTCCTGTCTAGAACGCCGAGCGTCCGGCGAGCGTCCTCAACCGCTACTTGCCTGCGAGAGCGCAAAGCGTCCTGGCTTCGAACGCCGAGCGTCTTGACGAGCGTCCTCTCCTGAGAGAGTAAAAGATCTGCTAGGAGAGCGAGAACGTTGACGATCCGGAAGCGGAGAGAGAGACGAGCGAGCTGAGAGAGAATGAGGCCGCTTCGTCCTCTTGACGGGCAGCCGAACGTCCTTCCTACGCCTAGACTCGACTGCTGCTGGGCAAGTCCTCTGAGCCATCAGCGACGTAAGCTGGTCCTGAAGGGACACAAGGATATCCTTCGTAGGTGACGAAGGAGCAAAAGAAGGGGCAGGACTGAGACTGCGAGAAGGCGAGGGGCGAGGGGACGCCTCCTTCCTTCTAGCAGGTACAGCTATCTGCCTCTCAGGTGAACACGCCTGTGCGTGGAAACTAACGTCCTCATCGGTAGAACGCCTTCCTCTCTTCTGAGGAGGAAAGGCGTCATAAGCGTCCTCTGACGAAAGGAGACATAGGACGTGAAGCGTCCTCAAAGCGAAAAGTCCTTTTCAACGGACGCGAGTCTCTCCGAGCGCTCCACCCCTTGCGCGGGGAGGACGCTTCGGAGGACGAAAAGCAATCTTTCAGGATACGCGCTCGTGCGCGCTCCTTGGCAGCCTGGGATTTAGCAACAAGGCCTGCCGAAGGGACGCCAGATCGGTGGGGAGCCCCCGTAACCCTCTTGCGGCTTTCGACATACCCACTCCCTGAGTCCTGGGAGTCCGATAGAGGTCTAGGCCTAGAGGCATTATGGGGCCGATCTGACGCCCCCACCCTCCACAACACTAGGGGCACTGACACAAACTTTCACTGGGCCGGTTTCTAGGGCCAAAACTTTAGATTCGAGAGCACGAATAGACTCTAGAATCAGAGAAAGGGTGTTACCTTCTCCAGACACAGCACTGGGGCCCGAAGGCAACAAAACAGGATTAGGTTGGGCAAAATTCTACTGGTGTTAGAGGAGGAGAAATGTTACTATCCTTACCTTTAGTAGAGCTGCCCTTAGAGGAAGACCTCCTGACTCTATCGCGCTCTAATTTACGCCGATAGGTCTCATACATCCTCCATTTATCATCATCCAAATCCTTACATTCATTGCACCGATCATCAGCCACGCAAACATGCCCCCTGCAATCCATACAAACTGTGTGAGGATCAACTGAAGGTTTAAGAAGCCTCACCTTACATTCACTCCTCACACACACTCTGTAACTTCCCGAACTTGATCCAGACATACTGAATCTAGAAAAGCCAATCCAAAATCAAAAACCAATCCACTATTCCGCGTGCCAATCCAACAATCCAGAAGTCGATACCAAAAGTCAATCCAGATAATATTAAGCGAGATAATGAAAAAACAAAAAATCCTAGACGGAGGTACTGTAAACAGATGTTTGCAGCACCGGCGACAGAAAAAAATATGAATAGAAAATGGGAATGGTTCCTGATATCCGCCGCCCAGCGGCGGGAATGGGTACTACCACCTGACCGCCACCCACTACGTGTGCCGCGAATTTTGAAATTCTGTCGGACGTCAGAAAATACAGCTATATATATCTGTCAGGTAAGTTTCATGAACAAAATAGGCTGTTTTTTAGCATTTTCATAGGGGTTCCAAACATTTACGGGTTCTAACTATTCACTGGGGGGTCTGGTACGCATCCCCCGCAAATACAGGGGACCACTGTACATACTCTAGTCAGGACATGTTGGGTCAGACAAAAGGGGGGAGAAACCATGGAGATCCAGGCTGTCTGTCCCAAGGATGTTGATGGGCATCCTCTGCCATGGCAAAAAGATCTGGAACCATTAAACAACAGACCGATAGCTTCCTGTTGAACTTTGTCGTGAAGAGGTCTATCATTGTTCTCTCCCACAAATGAAAAAGCTTGTCCACTATCTCCTGATGCAGAGACTACTCCATCCCTAGAACCTGTCCCTGATGACTTAGCCTGTCGGCCACTACATTCCTTTTACCTGGAATGTACCTGGCCATGAGGTACATGCTAGGGTTGGCCTACTCTATCTAGCAGAAACATGTGTCCACACAAGGAAAATAGAGTCAGCTTTAAAAAGATATGACCTTAAAATGTAAAAATTCAGGGCTGGAGAAAAGTGGGGATATCATATTATGAATGAGGAACTGGTGGAGAGATGTATTATCAAAAGAATGGAAACAAGCCAAGATCTGCAGGACTGAGATGATCTGGACATACAACGTGAAGGGATGCACAACAGTTGGACAGTGAAGCATTAAACTTCAAGTAACTGGCTGATGACCTGTTGGAGGATTTGGAAAATCATAGAAAATGGTGACAGATGAAGACCTAGACCTGATGAAGGTTAAGGGCAAAAGGGTAAAGGAAATAAAGGGATTAAGAGAGCTCATTTTATAGGTTTAATTCTATAAAGAAAAATGCTGAAGTAAATAAGTTTCATGATAATAATGGTGATGATAGCATACAGGATATATCCTTATCTAATCCAAGCAAATGAGAACTTTGGAGGGACCACCCCCTTAACATTACATATAGTACTTAACATATTCCTCAGATTTTTTTATATATGGTTGTGGTTACACATAAAAGGAGCACATAAGCCTACTATGCTTGAATATTTGGGTGTGAGCATACCTTTATGGCTTCCATGAAAAATTAATGAATCCATTTGTTCTTTCCTTCTTAATACCACTGATTTCCTTATTGTATAAAATCAAATGGCTTTCTAGAGGTCAGGCATCAAACTACTTGGGGATTAAACTATTCCACATCATTCAAAACTTCATCAAGTCTTGATTTTCCTTATCAAAATTGCTGGTTATATCATATTTACTAAACACACGGCAACCATTGCTGCGATGAATATGTGAAGCACTGACAACTAGGGGTTCTGAAAATATCGGGGTACTTAACCTGGCCATGAGAATTTAAGAGGTTTAATTTGATAATAAAAGGCAAACTTATATCAAACACAAAATCATGAAAAAATCATGACGTAGAGCATACACCAGGCAAACACCCTCGTAACATTATCCAGTCAATACAGTGTAGTAAGGCTATCTTGCCCTCACATTCTATTGGGAAAACTGACAATAACTTAACCATCGGTACCTAATATACCTAGATTTCTGTCCTGGTGATGATAGCTAAGAAAATTTCCTCTGCTACATGGCTATTAATGACTGGGGTTAGGGAGAGATTTACAATGAGGGATCAATGTCCATGGAGAATACAAATCAAGTACATAGGCTATAATAATTCAAGGAAACTTCATTACTAGGAACCAAAAGAATAAAACAATCAGTCTTGGTCTGGGGACTACTAGTATAGCAAATAGGGTAAAATACCGAATGGCCGGCCTCTACGTAGCGTGACCAGCTTCCTGAAAAAAATACTTTAACATGTCCTGTAGGTATTTCTACAGAAGCAGTCCGCACGGATAGGGAAGGAACGTAACCGCGGATAGGAACTCCACTAGGGATTGGGGCATCCATGTATTTCACCGTGTTTAGTACTGGCCCCTGGGGGTTTAGGTAATTACAGTCGTCCGAATAAAAATATTACTTAAAATTCTTGTTCAGTCATTAGGTAAAAAACTGCATAGAAAAACTGCAACTGCCATAGTCTAGGCCGCCGCGGATAAGTATCCTAGATCTACCGTCCTGTAACCCAGGATAGGTACTAGCTAGATGTTAAGTCAAGACCCAGTGTCTGTTGAAGCAACACCTTTAGACCTCTACTTTCCTCTCGAAGTAGATTTTTTCCCCCAAGTCACACAAATTAAGGCTATACTAGTTAATTTCGATTTTCGGAAAAGGTGGTCGCGCTAATAGTAGAAGCCGGCCATTCGGTATTAGGGTAAAAAACCGCATGGTACAGGGGTGGACAATGTACGATCAATGTGTACAACCCCCAAAAAAGTACATTATAACGCGTCCTGACATCAGAGATGGGCATCAGACGCGACTTCTTGTTGGTGAGAAACGGAGCTAGGTAAAGACCTCTACTCCGGTGTCAGGACGCATTATACTGTACTTTTCTTGGGGTTGTACACATCGATCGTACATGGTACACCCTGTACCATGCGGTTTTTTACCCTATACCCTGGCTTCCCAAGATTCTTTCTTGCCTAACCTAGGTTCTCTACACAACTGGCCTACAGTCGAGTCATACTCGAACCTAAGCTAATCCATCACGTTTAAAAAGACATCTGCATCAGTCATGCATGAAATCAACCCATAAAATATGAAAAGTTTAATTTAAAAAAATAGGTATATGCCACAGCGACACTTTAGTAGGTAATTGCTATGACCTGAGGTGCACCGAACTTGGACAGCTTACGTGGAGAGGAATTAATTCTCGGTTTAGGCTATTCTGATACTATAAATGTTCTTATATTCCAAAGTGACAATCTCTAAAATCCAGATATAATTATGTATGGAAAGGCATATTAGCGTTACAACTATATAAATCCAAAATAAGTGATAAAAATTACTTGGAAAAAGTAAATAGAAGATGCCGACGTCAAACTTGCGTTCTTCTTCTTCTTGGGAAACTCGCTGACCCTAGTGTCCGATCCGATGGCTAGTGGCTACTCGATTTGAAATTCAATTTGTTGACGTCCACAGTTTATGACGTCACAATAATATTAACAGTAGTACGGTGATTCTCGACACTTTGAATTTGGGCAACATACGTGAAAATGGAATTAGTATGTTTAACGCAATTATTTTAACGGAATAGAAACGCTCAAAATCCAACATATTTAGTTTAGTAGTTTGACGGGATAAAGTACTAGTTTGACAGATCTTGTATAGCTTACGTGGGTTGAATGCGAGTCTGTATCGAACAGCAAGTTAGAAATGTTGGTATACAAATATTACGTGTACTATTTACTTACGACCCTTCCATCTCCGTTCCAAGAAATTAATAAAAGTTTCTAAGAGAATCTATACATACCTATTCATACGAGACTAAATCACCAAAGCAAAATTGTGTTATTCACATGACACTAAGTAGTATATATCCGTCACTGAGTAGTTTGAGTCACGTACGGACATTTTTACCGTGCTATTGTTTCAGTCTCGCACTGTTGATAAAACATGTTAGTTATTTCTTTATTAAAGCCAATTTTTCTCCTTATTTGTGAAACAGTCGCCCTATAGGGCTACTGATAGTTTTCATCCTTACAGTCATTTGTCTTCATCCCATTAGATAAGATGACCCCAAAATGTGGCCCAAAACGATCACCTACCCGAGCACTGACCACACCCACAAATGTTTAACTTACCAATCAAATGTTAATAACGTTACCAAATACTTGTGTCTGCTATGGGCTATGTGCGTCCACCTGGGCCTAAAGAAAGCATACTTATGATAGTACTGAAATGCTGTCTACTTCCTTAAGTTGCTGAGAGCGACAAAAATTTTTATAACAGAAACTGTGGAATATCATTTTCATTATCATTTACTGTGCATTATTCTTCCCGGTACCTTGAATTCATGTGAGCGCGATAGTGCATTTTGATTTTAGATGGCTTGTCCATGTTTGAGGGGCTATATTGCCATGCTATTTGCTGGGGGCACGGCTTAAGAATTTGATGTTTCTATTAGTCGGAGTTCCCATGGATGCCATGGTCTGCCAACTGGAGGAATGTGAGATAGTCTTTCAACATTTACTGCAGCTGTTTAAACAGTCACACTAGTCTTTTTGATGCATACTTTTGTATTCATATTTGTCTCTCTCTATCCGCTTGGCAGGTACACCTAGAAATGGAATTTGCCGTCATTACCTCTCTTGCATTCCTCGAATCTAGTCACAAGCTCTTTGATGTTTTCTTCTTTTCGAACCCTCGACGCACTCGTAGAACCAGAAAAATTTTCATGGGGGCTACCAATTTTCATATTACGTACGGACACAACACACGTATATATTATTTCTATTATATATTTTTTTATATTTTCTTCATTTTTATATTTCTCATTTATGTTACTATTATCTAAATCTTCAATATTATTACTTTGTCATTATTTTTCCTCGTAGGGGCGAGCGGGGGAGACGTGCCCAAGTGGCTTCCCTACCCGGATCCCCTAATACCTCGACGATATTGTATTTTAATTATTATATAGTCGTTGTATCGTGTATTGGGTTAGTTTGTGCGGGAGACTGACAAGGGAAGTTGTGAAACTTCCGTGGTCTTCACATTTTATGGCCCTTTCATTTATTACGACATCGACACAACTGATACATTGTAGAGATAACCAACCACATTAATTTTGTCCCCTTGTCTGTTACTTGTCATTTCTTTCTTTCTTTTTTTGTCTTCCTGCTTTCATATATCGCACTTAGACGTACTTGTACGGCCACCCGTGGAAAAAAAACGGCGACAATATTAATGGCATGCAAACAACATTAAGAAGAAAACAATGTCTCTGGAGACATTCCCAAGAATCTATCTTCCCTTGATAATTTGAATTAAATTCCTGTAGTAGACCTATAGTTTACGAGAGCGTCCAGATACTGTGTTCAGAAAAGGAACACGCAGAAACTTGTCAAAAGATCCACGTTTGATTTTTTTTTTTTCGAAAAATGTCTCACGCTCACAAACAAACGAGATTCAGAGAATGTTACTGGCTAGTCCAACGATTGAATGACACTACATGTCTTTAAAGGATCTGGCGAGTGAAGCATTCCTTTAGTAACTGTGCCTAGTATGTTAATTCCAATATTTTTTTAGTTACCCTAAATATTTGTTTATTAAGCTGGTACAATCTTCGAGCAATTTTCTGGTGCCAGTGCGATGCAAAGCTGAGTACGGGGCAATACAATTATTCGTGGTTACGCATATGAGATTTGCCCGTTCACTCAGAAAAAATCAAACTAAATATACTGCTTCCTATAACTTCACAAGGTTTTATGTAAAAAAAGAATAAGCCAGGAAGTGCGGGAACATTTTGTTAATTATATATACTTACATATATCTTTCAATAGTACGTACATATACATTATATATATATATATATATATATATATATATATATATATATATATATATATATATATATATATATATATATATATATTATATATATATATATATATATAGAAAAAGGTTGTTTTAAAGACGAATTATCTCTTTTGCTTACCTCTTTACCAAGTGCATTGTGACAACAGGGGAACCCGTGTAAATTCGATTAATGAAATTTGTGAATGAATTATGCACACACACACGCACATATACATTTACATACATTGCGTATAGAACAAAAGAGAACATGGCGCTTTCCACGCCATGTATGATGCACTCTTTCCACATCACGTCTTTATAGAAACAGCTTCTTCCAATATTCTTTCATTCGTCCGTCACAACTGTTCCACAACAACAACACCAGAACACTTGCTCTACTCACCTGCATGTTTAACTGAAACCGCTTCCATCCGCCCCATAGCAAGTGTTTCAGCAGTTTAGTTTGTTTGTCTTTCTTGTTTTCCAATTAGGAACTCGCAGCACGGTTAAACGGGGCATAAATATATATATGATATATATATATATATTATATATTATATATATAGATATTATATATATATATATAATTATATATGGCATAGTTTTCCTCTTATGCAGTTTTCGTTAAAAGCAATTGCTTTAGTAGCATCAATAAGTTTCTTGCAGGTAACTTCATACCAACAAAGTTTTTTTTTTTTTCCCCCGATTCTCGTTCGTCAATTTCAGGTGAAAAAATACGCAGATTTCCGTCTTCCATTTACTGAATTTTGGAAGAAGGAAGTCTGTGTACTTTTCACCAGAAATTGACGAACGTGAAATTGAAAAACCTTATATATATATATATATATATATATATATCTATATATATATATATATATATATATATATATATATAGTATATATATATATATATAATATATATATATATATATATATATATATATATATATATATATAATGTCTGTGTGTATAGGTAGTCCTTGAGTTATGATGTTTCGAGCTGCGATATTTCAAAGTTACGATGGCGATGCGGTTAAGATATTTTCGAGTAATGATGGGTCATTGTAACTTATCACCATCGTAGTTAGAGGGACTACACACACACACACATACACACACACACACACACACACACACACATATATATATATATATATATATATATATATATATGTGTGTGTGTGTGTGTGTGTGTATATACATACACACACACACACACATATATATATATATATATATATATATATATGTGTGTGTGTGTGTGTGTGTGTGTGTGTATGTATATATATACATATATATCAAACTATATATATATATAACTAGCCCTAATGTTGAAAATAAAATATGTGGTACATTATTTAGACCAGAGAGTGACTGGTTTGGTGTCAAAGAGGGGGCTGAAATAAGCGTGGAATGTCTTCATAGCTGTGTAATATGTCTATGATGGAGTGATGCGAGAAGTCAGCGAGGTTGTTACGTATTGAAAAATTGCTGAATAAGAAAATGGAGTGTGGAATAATAATTCAGGATAGTGAAAAGAAGCTGCAGAGATCAGTGAGAGAGCTTCGAAGTATTTGCAAATGGAGAAAGTGGAGAGTCAATGTGAGTAACATTAATGTTAAAGAATCTTGTAACAATAATAAAATCTGAGCGGATTTGATCTTGTTCTGCCTCCCTGGGTGACAATAGAGGAGACATGACACAGCCACTCACCCTCTGCAAGCGCCTCAGTGGCGTGGTTGGTATGATGTTGGCGGCTCACCTCGGTGGTCGCGAGTTCGATTCTCGGCCATTCCATTGAGGAATGAGAGATGTGTATTTCTGGTGATAGAAGTTCACTCTCGACGTGGTTCGGAAGTCACGTAAAGCCGTTGGTCCCGTTGCTGTATAACCGCTGGTTCCATGCAACGAGAAAACACCATACAAACAAACAAATCACCCTCTGCAAACCTGTTTGTCCACCCCACATTGGGGTGGGGAAGGTATGGTAACGGGTGGATAGGGGAGACATCCACCCTCCTCCTGCAAACCTGTTTATCCACCCTGGTTGGAGGCGGGGTAGGGTGGGTTCCAGCACTTAGCATACTCCAGTAAGCCCGTGAAAGAATAATGCTTGAAGAACAATGGAGTCAGATGACTGGACAGAGTGAGAATTGTTAAACAAGGAATTTTGCACATGTAAAGAATATTACTGATGCGTCAGCTGGCGCCTGAGGACAGAGGGCTGTGGATGAGTGGAGATTCATGGAAGGTAAAACGCGAGAGAAACAAGAATACTGGGGTTTTACACGCCGCCGGAGGCGATGATGATATTGATGATGAGGGCATCCAACTTTTCCATCTAATACACCAGATCTGTTACTTAGAGAGAAGGATGCGAAGGTATTTTCAACTGAAAGCCTTTTGGTCAACTTCAACTTTGACAGACAACTTGATCATGCGATCAACTTCGAGTACTTGTAACTTGGTGTGTTTACTTGTAAGTAAATACTTATGAAAATAATGGTTTTTACGTTTTTCTGATGAATCTATAATCTGAATGTTGTGACTAACTTGGAGTAAACTTGTTCATGAGGAACATTATGTATCTTTTAGGGATTTATTACACACCCTAATATATAAAAAATATATATATACCTAGAATATTTATATCCAATATATTTGATTCTAGATGGGTAAGTAACATAATGTTGCGCTGCTGCGGCGCTGCCCTACACTAAACGCTTAACCGACAATACCAATGAGAGCACTATCTGAAATTATGCTGATTTTGAAGAGATCCATTTTTTTCTCAAGACCACACCTATTGGTGGTGACCACAGCCATTTAAAAGGACCAACGCTTAGACCTGTATAGTTCTTGCCTTGTTTTATATTAGTCGCCGTCAGATAGGGATTGGAAGACTGACCTAGGTAAACTCTTGCTAGATAGCTATCTTTAGCACTATTGCAGATTTGCAGTGTTGCCATGACCTGAACTCCAACAGAAAGAGACGGCAGAAATGCCTTTGTCGCTGATGATCTCTGAGGGAATAGTAACATTACGCAACGTTGGTAACGATTTTCGTACGTTTCCTGGTCATTTCTTATCCTTTCATTGTCTTAAATATGAATTACTCAGTTTAATTTAACTTTTTTTTTACTGATGCCCTCTCTAGTCTCTTCCTCGTCTGTCCATTTAACCTTGACATTTGACAAATAACTGACTAAGTTAAAATGACGTCAGATTATAATATAAACAGATCATTAGCTTTTTTTTACTTCCGCTTATTTCAAGACGTGTACCTTGCTCTCATTAATGACATCCACTGACAAGTGTCATCATCCCAGTGACGACGAGACTTCAACGGATAAACAACGTCGAAGAAGAAGAATTAACATATACGATATTAACAATCTAATATTCCTCCACAAGTAAAAAATAGCATGACTAATCTTTGTATTTCTGGTGTAATTTTGCAGGGGAGTACATTGACTACAGTAAATGAAGCCAGATCTCCTACTAAAATAAAGAAGAAGAAGAAGAAGAAGAAAACGAAGAAGATGACGCTCTCTCCTCGACCTGTGACATAGACGAGGATATTGTTAAGAGCGACGTGTCGGTGGTGACAGAGGGAGGCAGGGAGGAGGTCTCGGGTTCAGCAACCCTGGATTGGAGGAGATTCCATCTCCATTACGCCAGCGACGGAGTCGGGGCCAGCGTCCTGTTGACAGAAGCGTGACAGGTATGAGGGAGGAATCCCAGCGATGCTAGGCTTTCGTACTCTTCTTCTTCTGTTGCCAGGGTCACTTCGCATCAGTCAGGGGAGTCACCTGATAGGTCTCCAGAGATAAATATACGAACACACGTGGGCCATGACACTCGAGTGATAGCATGTGCAGCGGTCATACGTCCCCTTATAAGATGTTGTGCCAAGCACACCACGCCTTGGTATGCGAGTAGTTCATGGAGTAGGGAATAATAATAATAATAATAATAATAATAATAATAAAATTGATTCGATGACAAAATTTACATGCTCAGGAATTCTTCATTTGTTATCTGCTCATAGCAATGCATACTTAGCTACATATCTATCAGTCTATCTATAATAAATATATTTATCTCTATATACTATATATAATATATAGATATATATATATCTATATATATATGTGTGTGTGTGTGTGTGTGTGTGTGTGTGTGTGTGTGTGTCTGTACACTTATAATGCCCATCACAGGAACCAAACCGTGATATCAAATCATATAAGGCTATATCTTTTTTTTTAGGCCTACAATGGTGGCTATTTTATTTTAGTTTAGGCAGAAGACATTAATTGTTACTATTCCCTAATTTTTATTTTCAAATTCTTTATATACCAGAAAGTAAGACAGGTGACAGAAGGACTGATAGAAAAGAACTGAGAGCTTGGAAAAGGAATGGAATGTGTACATCATGTGATTGTTATGAAATAGCTATTTATGTGGTGAAGCTTGAAAGCAATTTTGGTTTTGAATAAAACCAATGCTGCATAAGGAACACGCCATTTGCAATTCGTTTCGATGATAGAGACAATGAACTGCACGGCGATTATCAGACCCCACGAACGGAAAATGGAAATAAACAACAATGACGCATCGTGATCCACGAGTGGGCGGTCAATTTCACACAAAATTCCGACCCACCACTCCGCCCCCTTGATCGAATGGCAGATGGCGACCTGGCCTTCATAGCATTTAGGTCTTATCAGTGTAGTGTTTTGTTTCCAATGCAGTCGAAGGACTGACGACCTTATCTTTCAATAACCTCGGTATCGGAACGTGTGACGTAAAGGTATATGAAATATGTATTTTTTGAAACGGCGAATGTGACCACTACATTGAACATAATCATCTTCCCATCTTAATTCCAGCGCCCTTGCATAGTTGTTAGCGTGTCTTCGATCTCAAGTCACAGTTGTCTTCGAACTGGTTAATTAAAAACAATGATTGAAAGAATAAATAGCATTCACAATCCTGGTCTGGACGAGGACGCTGTATCTTCGGTAGCCATTTCACTGAGTACGACTGTCTTGCTTGATCTGATTACCAGATTTAGTCAACTATGACCCATGCTCTTAGATGCTAGGGAAATAAGGAAATAGGAGCCTTCAACTGCATAGGTTTCCTCATCATAATATAGCATCATTATTTACATTATAATAAACGAAGGTGCGAAGAATCTCATCAGAACTTGACAAGTCTGTAACAAGTCATATACAAAACGGCAAATAGACAGAGAGGTTCAAGTTATGACTTTTGTTTATTGTTTGTTAATCGAAGTGCGTGAGTGAAATGTCTAAATGGTAATCAGGAAGAAGAAGAAGAAGAAGAAGGAGGAGGAGGAGGAGGAGGAGGAGGAGGAGGAGGAGGAGGAGCAGCAGCAGGAGCAGGAGCAGGCAGTAAACACTGAAAGAATATGATGATGCAAGACCCGAATATTCGTCCTTCTTTTGAAGAAACGCCCACAGTCACATGACATCATTCCTGATTAGAAAATGTGATGAAACCGATAACAAATCATCTTTCCGCCTTAGTTAGTTATTTTTATTGACAAGATATACAAAATATAAGTACAAACTTGTCCCAAAAAAGATACAATACAAAAAAATACAGAGTAGATAGCTATCTCTTCTTTTTTCTGTAAGTACAAGGCCCATAATGACAAAAAAATACAAACATCAAGTACAAATTACATCAGCACATAATATCATATAGACGAAAAAGTAAAGAAAAAAAACATATCCACCTATAAACCTTGGCTTATTATTGTTAAGTCTCAAACACAACGCTTGCAAAAAAGAGATTCGATGATAAGTGATGTACTAAGGCCTAGCTTTCGTTCAAAACCCTTATCAGACCTGATGATTATACTTATCATTGTAACAGTTTTATCTTGTGACTCACTTTCTTTGGGAAAAGATTAAAAAGTAACTACTTTGAAATTATGTAGTTTTGTATTTTCTTTAGATAGAACTGGAAGAATAGAACAGAATATAGAATTGAGGGCAAATGCCAAGCGCTGGGACCTATGAGGTCATTCAGCGCTGAAATGGAAATTGACAGTAAAAGGTTTGAAAGGTGTAACAGGAGGAAAACCTCGCAGTTGCACTAAGAATCAATTGTTAGGAGAGGTTGGAGAGTAAGATGGAAGAAAGAGAATATGTCCGGAGGTACAGTACATGGAATGAAAGGGGTTGCAGACTATAGGGGCCGAAGTGACGCTGCAAAAGAACCTTAAGTATGCTACAGCGCAGCGTGTGAGGTGCACTGACGTCAATACCTTCCTCCAGAGGATAGAATTGGAAGAACATATATTCAATAGAATTTGTGGAGAGTTCTATGGAGATCGTCTCCTCTAGTATAACCGGAATATGAAGCGAAATACACAAAGCTCTATGATTACGGAGTCTACATATCTGCTCATTTCACTCTTTCACAAGGAAACTTTCATTATGAAGCCTCCAGCTTCTGCCATCGATTTTCGAGTGAAGGAAACCCTCTGCCCTTCACGCCTTCACTCTGTGAAGGAAATGTGCTCTTCAATTGCTGCTCATATATGCCCGCAATTCCCTCATCGCTGACTGGATTGATTGATGTCTACTTAAACTGGCGTCACTCCCACAGAGCTGTAATGTCACGAAATCGCGTCTCCATTTCCAATTTATGCTTCGGGGCTCTTAGTTTCTCCAACAGATTCTCTTAATGGTATCCGCTACAAGATGGCGGATTCCATTCAAACTATTCAAAAAGAGTTATGACGGATGAGTACTCCGATTATTTCTGCTTGGTTCTCACAAGGCAATCGCAATTGAATTTTCTCGTTGTATTGTTTCTCTTCTACTTATTTAATGGACTTGGTATAGTCGTATGAAACAGAATGAATCAGGTTTTGATTTTACACGGCCATGGGCCTTTCAGTGCCGGCATTGGTTAGGGAAACCGAATTTGGCGAGCTCCCTCAGTCGTAGGATGTTCAGTCATATAATCAGAGTTTGAAGCTCACTATAAATCCATTGCAACAACGTAACAAATGCAATGAGGAAACTTGTTAACTGTCAAGAAATTGAGTCAACTTGAGAATTCGTAAAAATTAAATACATATTTCAGAGACTGTTGCCTCTCTCTACCTAAAGAGAGACATCAGTCTCTGAAATATAGAACTTACTTTATATATTTTGGCGTTTTTATGGGCTCCTTTTATTAGATGGAATTCTGTTATAATATTTTTACCAGTCATATACGTATATATATACGTATATATATATATATATATATATATATATATATATATATATATATATATATATATATATATATTCTTAAACCTCGAGTGTCAAGTGACGGTTAATAATAATAAATATTCGTAAAAAAAAAGAACTAAGAGAAGCGTGTAAAAAACCTTATACAGTAGTCGTTAGTTTCACAGATAACAGAGAGAAAAGTAGACTCATTTGCTTGACGATAACGCCAATCGCTGGATAATAAAATCGACCGAATTCCACCTTCAAGTGACACGGGAAACCGCCCAAATATAGTCGTCTCTAATTATCAGGTGAGGTGGGTGTCAACCCTTATCAGATAAAGCGTCACATTAAAAGTAACTATCACACCTCGATAGTGTTGGTCGGTGTGGCGTTACACAAAAACCCTAATATGGACTGGCTGCAGGGCAGGTCCCGCTTTCAAGTATGACCTGTCTGTTGCAATAACTTTCTCAAACGCGCGGAAAAAGAAAATAAAGTAAAAATGCGCCTTCCTCTCTCGAGTCTCCTTCCCTCTCACGATTAAAGAGCACAAAAATGCATTGTTTGCTGAGTAAAGAGACGCTGCGTGTACTACGCTCGCTTGTAATACCGTATTCAGTGAAGCACCTTGTGTGATATGAAAGTGCTGAACAAACACACGAGGTTCTGTGTGTGTGTGTGTGTGTGTGTGTGTGTGTGTGTGTAGCTGAAACGCATTTAATAACAATAAACAAAATTACCATTTTCTTGCGGATAGGAGTATGACATTATCCAGCCGATGTGAGGCTCAGAGTACAGATTTTCTCTAAAGACTTTTTTTTTTTTTTCATTTAAAAGCCATCTACGATACACGAAACATTACCCTGTATATTTTGGTGCTTGTTAAATTTCGCGTCTGAACGGTGGAAATACTCTTCATGAATTTTTTTTTGTTTTGAAATTTTATGAAATTTGAAATTTCAGAGGACGGCAACTCGTGAGCAAGCGATCGATTTGATTGGTATAATGGAATGGAATGGAATACGAAATTTGGTCAGAGACCAAGCGCTGGAAACTATGGGTCATTCACCGCTAAAGGGAAATTCTTAGTAAAAACGTTTGAAAGGAGTAACGGTAGGAAGATCTCGCAGTTGCGCTATGAATCAACTGTTAGGAGAGGGTGGAAAGTAAGATGAAAGACAGAGATTATGAAAGGAAGTACAGTACAAGGAATAAAAGGGCTTGCAGCTCGGGGCCGAAGGGACGCTGCAAAGAACATAAAGTAATGCCTACAGTGCACTGAGTGAGGTGCACTGACGGCACCAACTTCTTCCCCTACTACGCAGTTAATTGTTATAATGATTAAAATAAAAGAAATAAATTAACAATTGAATTATTGCAATCTCCTAAAGGAAGAAGTAAGAAAGTCTAATGTTTATAAAAGATATGACGCTCACCAGTCTGCGTTGAGAGGAAGTCAACATTTGAATTGAAGAGAGAGAAAAAAACCTCCTCGGAGAACTAGATAAACTATAAAATCAGATATACTAGTAAGCTCCAATTTTAGCAGAAACGAATCAGATAATTAATAGAATCCTCAAATTTCCGAAATGTATTACACCAGCCACGGTATTTTTTTCAGTTAAAATTGGTCACTTCTGATAAATTGGGTAATATGGGCGTGGGGAAAATGATAAGATTACTTTCAAAAAGATTCTATGGTTAATTTTTAGGACATGGCGTCCCGCAATTCCAGGCAAGGTCCCGGTACTAGGTTACAGTCCGGGATTACGCCAGTGGATCTTCCTCGTTGATCAATAACACCTGAGCCAGGTCAGGTATTCTTACGTTTAGCCTTGACCTCGCCAGAGATATGCACATAGGGCTCCCGGGGGTCGAGACATTTGGCCTCACATTCTCTAAAACAATCGAATATTTATAATAAAAATAATCGGGTTACGATGGATCCAACTGCGCAGCCCATTAATACTATCGACTATGTTCATTTGCGAACTAATTTGCAATACCCAATGGCGGATCTAGAAATCTTCATTGGGGAGCCACTAAGGATTATCATATATGTAACACGTACACACATACTGTACATATATATTAATATTTACATATGTATGCACAAACACAAATTAGTAGGGTTGTTGTTGTTGTTATTGTCTTTGTTGTTGTTGCTAAAATAAGCAAATTTTTGCTTTCAATAATTATTTATAGGAAGGAAACAATGTTCTATTATTCACCTGCAAGGGGAGGAGGGCTGTGTTTAGGTAGGGGACCCCTTAAATCCGCCTCTGGCAATACTTAGCCATTTGTAGTGGAAAAATAGTACAGTGCTACAATAGGAAATAAAGGAAGATGGATTCTGCCTTTATTCCACCGAGCCAATGAACTTCAGCGTTGAACCGCATTTAGACCGATATACTTTTTTCTCTTCTCATTATCCTTCCACTGCACAAGAGCTATACAGATGCAAATTGCAGAGAGGATGGTCTTCTAAGAGGCTGGGAAATATGACGTGTGGCGCGGCCTTCTCTGCATGGGCGCCCGCACGTAGGGACAAGGGGGGCGTGGCATGATATATATATATATATATATATATATATATATATATATATATATATATATATATATATATATATATATCTATATATCTATATATATATATATATATATATATATATATATATATATATATATATATATATATATATATATATATATATTGCTGTTTTCATTATAGAAATGCAGGCGCTGATACTGTTTTTGGGCTTAATCAGCTAGTTCAAAGGGTCAAAAGTGTTTGTCTGCTTGATATCGGAAATTATCCATGTAAGTATTAAGATTCCCCCACTGCTTCGCTGCCACTTTTCTTGAAGCTTTGAAGCTTGTAATAAAAAAATTTTTCTTGACCAGTCTTTTATTCTCAATTAATTGTCAGGTGTATGGTTGGAAACATGTATTAGTACGTCAAAGCCAGCAACACTTGACAAATCGAAAACACGTATGCACTTGTTAACAAAAGGAGTCACTGAATGCGAAACATTTCGTCTGGCAGACTCACGGAATGAAAGAGTTCAAGGTTATCACGCACTCTCGGGACCTCTCAATAGTCTATATCTGTCTACGCGGGAACAGAGAAAAATAAATCTGTTTGTGTACGTAAACACCAACAGGACAAGGTTCAAGGACGAGATTGGAAATCCGAAACTCAGGGGAACGGAATAAAGGGTCAGATGATGGTGATGAATACTCCAGTGCCATAAAGAATATCGGTCTAGCCTCTTCAGAGGTTCTGGGTGTGCGCAGATTTTATGAGGTGTTGCTTTCTTGCGATTTTCCGATGACCCGAAGCAAAGAAACCCGACGACGGGATCATTCATTCGAATGTGAATGCCAAAAGCAGAAGGGTATTTGACATTATTGAAGTTGACTCGAGGAAACGGGTTGGAGAAAGTGCACCCTCGTCTAGGAGAGAGAGAGAGAGAGAGAGAGAGAGAGAGAGAGAGAGAGAGAGAGAGAGAGCATCTGGTTTCTCGTTTTGCATGAACGGTCGTTTTCCTATCGAAAAGAAGCCTCTCTAAGAAGGGTTTACTTATCCTCCTTCGTCCAGGATTCTACAGGTGTTGCTCACGGACACAAGGAAGAACAAACGACAGTCGTTTCCTTTCCTTGGGATGACTCACGCCGCCGGCCTCGCTCTGAGTGACACTGTGTTATAACACCAGCACTCTCAACAAACACGGTACTGATTCAGGATGTGTGCTCCCATACAATGCACTCGACAGACGTCTACGTGTTTGCTAGAAAAGAAATAAGAGAGGGTGTTTTTTTTTATTTGTCTCCGTAAAACCTGTCTAATTCATCTACGGGTCAGACACCTGAGGGAGACAACTCTTACCGCATATTTCCTCCTGCGGTCACTTGAATTTCGTCGTAGTAAAGAATGTAACGTCTGTAATTAGGTACAGTCAAAGTACTTTTCTTTGACAGAAGAAAACTGCCCACAGAGAGAGAGAGAGAGAGAGAGAGAGAGAGAGAGAGAGAGAGAGAGAGAGAGAGAGAGAGTTTAAAATAATGAGATTACAAACCTATCTTCAATCAAAATGGCAATAAAAGTAAAATGTAGAACACGATATGAAATTAATTTTTTTAAAGAGTCTTGAATGAAACAAGCAAGGGACATATTGAGAACACTTAAATCCAGGAGCAGAAACAGGAATGAGGCAACATAGGTTTCGAACTCGGAAAAATATTTGGGAGTGAAACTAGACACTGATCCATCTTTGAATGATTAAATCAACCGGTGAAAATGTTTGTGTTCCTTCCAAAAGGAGATGAAAATGTTTATCTCCACTGACTGCTACAACAGCAAAACAGGATTTTTGAGGATTGGCTCTGCAGAGTGCGTCTAATTTGACGGAGTGAGCCATAAATCAAATAAATTAACAAGGAACAAGCAAGTAACAGATATACAGATGCCCAGTAGCATATGATTTGCGAGAATGGAGGTTAAGGGGATTGGTCGCTTCCAGATAGACAAGAGGGAAAATAAAAAATAAATCAATAAAAACTATAAGAAGGCAGCCAAGGCCAATATCCAGTCCTGGTCATGCTTCAGTGAGCGTCCAAATTCTAATCGACCTCAAGTTTCCATTGTCACAAAGGGAAACTTGTCTTTGGCTGAACGCCGTGTCTTTGAAATCGTTATTCTTACATTAATGTACGTCTGGATTTATTCATCTACGACTTTTCTTGTGCAAATGGCTTTAAACTGAGAGCAATAAAATACTTCCCTTGCCAGCCCTTAGAAACACTGTTAGAAAATTTCAAATTACATCAGCCTAAAGAGGCACTTTGTTAAAACAGAACCCATGGAAACAGAAAGTATACCAACAGCAAATTCACCTCAGGACGTCTATAAGAACAAAGAAACCTAGGAAAGATACGAAATCGAAGGCAAGGGAAACAGATGACGAGGAAGAAGACGAAGGAAAAAGAGCAAGAAGAAATGTGAAAGCCTTGAACAGCGGAGTTCGACGTCTGAGGCCTTTACACTGTCTTCCACCTCCCACCCGCCACCAATCCTCCCCCTCCACCGCCGTTCTAACAACACCCCCCCCCCCCCCCCCCCCCACCCCCCCCCCCCCCCCCCGCTCCATAACCAACAATAATCCCATTCAGTCATCTACGATCACGGTCTGACTAATTCAGCTTAACACACGTTCGGTTCTCTCACGAGAAAAGGTTTACCTTCATCACTCGTGAGCGTACATGAGCGCAGAAAATTGCAGACGCGCACGAGTTGTCACGCGCCCAGACGCAAAGTTGATAATGTGTGCTCAGGTATACTTGATGATTAAGTGTTGCTAAGTACGTCAGTCAAACTAAGTTATTATCCCTTGGGCAAAGTTTACCAAAAACATTTATAATTACATTCAAGGACAAACACAAATTGCCCAGAGCAAAATGCTACGTGAGTTGTCTCACGAACTTTCCGGTTAAGCGTAAAACTATAATCCCTTCTTCTGCTTGCTGCTGCAAATAGTCCTTGTCCCCCTAGTTATTTCAAAACAAACGACGAATAACTATTGATTCTTTGAACATTGGTTTCTTTTGTTATTTCTAGTGCATAGATTCAGATGTGAATCACAAGAAACAAGTGACAAACGACAGGAGGAGAACACGCCCCGTTTCTAGGAAACCTCCAGGATTTTATTTCCTGGATTAAAACAAAGGACCATTATATCATTCACTTCTAAGTCTCGTTGCGAACAAAAGCCGGCAATACAAGCAAAATGATGAACTTCTTACAAGTATTTGCATAACAGTAAGAAAGCGTTTCCTCTTTCAAAACCACAAGGTAATACGAAACAAAGTGTTTTGCAACTCGAGTTTCAAAGGTTGTTACTTTTAATCAAGCAAAATAGAAGTTCGAAGGATGATGCCATAAAATTCATGAAGAAGAAGAAGAGGAAGAACTTTCGAAAAGAAAGTGAGAGCTATAGACCAGCTCATAATCCTCGCGGTCAAGTTTGTGTCATGGCGTGAGCGGCCTCCTCGTTTAACAGATGTCACTGTGTACGTGTCGTATCCCCCGAGTGTCAATAAGCAAATGTCACCAAGCGTTCCAAAAGAGGAGGCGGGGTTTATGTGGGGGGGGGGGGGTGCCGGTTAGGGAGGGCTTTCTCTCACTAGTTTGTGACGAGAGGTTATCGAAGTCATGGTTCAAATTTAATGAGATGCGTTCCACATATAATTTATTCGTTCCTTCTAATGAACGCATATTCTTTGAAAACTTGAATTTCAAGTCAATGGATCCTGTGGGGTTGTTCCATATGAATAAGGTTCGTCTTCTGAATAATAATAATAATAATAATAATAATAATAATAATAATAATATAATAATAATAATAATAATAATAATAAATATACTATCTGTTAATTAACGAGTTTC
>NC_061102.1:25147161-25178889 GCF_015104395.2 Macrobrachium nipponense
GAAACTCGTTAATTAACCAAGATAGTATATTATTATTATTATTATTATTATTTTTTTTTTTTTTTTTTTTTTTTTTTTGTTTTTTTTTTTTTTTGCTCTATTCACAGTCCTCCAATTCGACTGGGTGGTATTTATAGTGTGGGGTTCCGGGTTGCATCCTGCCTCCTTAGGAGTCCATCACTTTTCTTACTATGTGTGCCGTATCTAGGATCACACTCTTCTGCATGAGGCCCGGAGCTACTTCAGCCTCTAGTTTTTCTAGATTCCTTTTCAAGGATCTGGGATCGTGCCTAGTGCTCCTATGATTATGGGTACGATTTCCACTGGCATATCCCATATCCTTCTTATTTCTATTTTCAGATCTTGATAACTTATCCATTTTTTCCCTCCTTTCTCTTCTACTCTGGTGTCCATGGTATTGCGACATCATGAGTGATACTTTCTTCTTGACTTTGTCAATCAACGTCACGTCTGGTCTGTTTGCACGTATCACCCTATCCGTTCTGATACCATAGTCCCAGAGGATCTTTGCCTGATCGTTTTCTATCACTCCTTCAGGTTGGTGCTCGTACCACTTACTACTGCAAGGTAGCTGATGTTTCTTGCACAGGTTCCAGTGGGAGGGCTTTTGCCACTGAATCATGCCTCTTTTTGTACTGGTTCTGTGCAAGTGCCGGGCATTCGCTTGCTATGTGGTTTATGGTTTCATTTTTCGTATTGCACTTCCTACATATGGGAGAGATGTTTATTTCCCGTCTATCATACTTTGAACATATCTGGTTCTTTAGGGCCTGATCTTGTGCCGCTGTTATCATTCCTTCAGTTTCCTTCTTTAGCTCTCCCCTCTGTAGCCATTGCCAATTGTCATCGCTGGCTAGTTCTTTAGTCTGTCTCATGTATTGTCCGTGCATTGGTTTGTTGTGCCAGTCCTCTGTTCTTTCTGTCTTTCTCCTGTCTCTGTATATTTCTGGGTCTTCGTCTACTTTTATTAGTCCTTCTTCCCATGCACTCTTTAGCCACTCGTCTTCACTGGTTTTCAGACATTGCCCCAGTGCTCTGTTTTCGATGTTGACGCAGTCCTCTATACTTAGTAGTCCTCTCCCTCCTTCCTTTCGTGTTATGTATAGTCTGTCCGTATTTGCTCTTGGGTGTAGTGCTTTGTGTATTGTCATATGTTTTCCTGGTTTTCTGATCTATGCTGCGGAGTTCTGCCTTCGTCCATTCCACTATTCCTGCGCTGTATCTGATTACTGGCACTGCCCATGTGTTTATGGCTTTTATCATATTATTATTATTATTATTATTATTATTATTATTATTATTATTATTATTATTATTATTATTATTATTATTATTATTATTATTCAGAAGACGAACCTTATTCATATGGAACAACCCCACAGGATCCATTGACTTGAAATTCAAGTTTTCAAAGAATATGCGTTCATTAGAAGGAACGAATAATAAATTATATGTGGAACGCATCTCATTAAATTTGAACCATGACTTCGATAACCTCTCGTCACAAACTAGTGAGAGAAAGCCCTCCCTAACCGCGGCACACCCCCCCCCCCCCAAAAACCCCGCAGCCTCCTCTTTTGGAACGCTTGGTGACATTTGCTTATTGACACTCGGGGGATACGACACGTACACAGTGACATCTGTTAAACGAGGAGGCCGCTCACGCCATGACACAAACTTGACCGCGAGGATTATGAGCTGGTCTATAGCTCTCACTTTCTTTCTTTTCGAAAGTGTTCCTTCCTCCTTCTTGCCTTTCTTCCGATGAATTTTATGGCATCATCCTTCGAACTTCTATTTGTGCTTGATTAAAAGTAACAACCTTTGAAACTCGAGTTGCAAAACACTTTGTTTCGTATTACCTTGTGGTTTTGAAAGAGGAAACGCTTTCTTACTGTTATGCAAATACTTGTAAGGAAGTTCATCATTTGCTGTATTGCCGGCTTTTGTTCGCAACGAGACTTAGAAGTGAATGATATAATGGTCCTTTGTTTTAATCCAGGAAATAAAATCCTGGAGGTTTCCTAGAAACGGGGCGTGTTCTCCTCCTGTCGTTTGTCACTTGTTTCTTGTGATTCACATCTAAATCTATGCACTAGAAATAACAAAAGAAACCAATGTTCAAAGAATCAATAGTTATTCGTCGTTTGTTTGAAATAACTAGGACAAGGACTATTTGCAGCAGCAAGCAGAAGAAGGGATTATAGTTTTACGCTTAACCGGAAAGTTCGTGAGACAACTCACGTAGCATTTTGCTCTGGGCAATTTGTGTTTGTCCTTGAATGTATTATAATGTTTTTGGTAAACTTTGCCCAGGGATAATAACTTAGTTTGACTGACGTACTTAGCAACACTTAATCATCAAGTATACCTGAGCACACATTATCAACTTTGCGTCTGGGCGCGTGACAACTCGTGCGCGTCTGCAATTTTCTGCGCTCACGAGTGATGAAGGTAAACCTTTTCTCGTGAGAGAACCGAACGTGTGTTAAGCTGAATTAGTCAGACCGTGATCGTAGAGACTGAATGGGATTATTGTTGGTTATGGAGCGGGGGGGGGGGGGGGGGGGGGTGTTGTTAGAACGGCGGTGGAGGGGGAGGATTGGTGGCGGGTGGGAGGTGGAAGACAGTGTAAAGGCCTCAGACGTCGAACTCCGCTGTTCAATGGCTTTCACAATTTCTTTCTTCTTGCTCTTTTTCCTTCGTCTTCTTCCTCGTCATCTGTTTCCCTTGCCTTCGATTTCGTATCTTTCCGAGGTTTCTTTGTTCTTATAGACGTCCTGAGGTGAATTTGCTGTTAGTATACTTTCTGTTTCCATGGGTTCTGTTTTAACAAAGTGCCTCTTTAGGCTGATGTAATTTGAAATTTTCTAACAGTGTTTCTAAGGGCTGGCAAGGGAAGTATTTTATTGCTCTCAGTTTAAAGCCATTTGCACAAGAAAAGTCGTAGATGAATAAATCCAGACGTACATTAATGTAAGAATAACGATTTCAAAGACACGGCGTTCAGCCAAAGACAAGTTTCCCTTTGTGACAATGGAAACTTGAGGTCAATTAGAATTTGGACGCTCACTGAAGCATGACCAGGACTGGATATTGGCCTTGGCTGCCTTCTTATAGTTTTTTATTGATTTATTTTTTATTTTTCCCTCTGTCTATCTGGAAGCGACCAACTCCCCTTAACCTCCATTCTCGCAAATCATATGCTACTGGGCATCTGTATATCTGTTACTTGCTTGTTCCTTGTTAATTTATTTGATTTATGGCTCACTCCGTCAAATTAGACGCACTCTGCAGAGCCAATCCTCAAAAATCCTGTTTTGCTGTTGTAGCAGTCAGTGGAGATAAACATTTTCATCTCCTTTTGGATAGGAACACATTTTCACCGGTTGATTTAATCATTCAAAGATGGATCAGTGTCTAGTTTCACTCCCAAATATTTTTCCGAGTTCGAAACCTATGTTGCCTCATTCCTGTTTCTGCTCCTGGATTTAAGTGTTCTCAATATGTCCCTTGCTTGTTTCATTCAAGACTCTTTAAAAAAATTAATTTCATATCGTGTTCTACATTTTACTTTTATTGCCATTTTGATTGAAGATAGGTTTGTAATCTCATTATTTTATTTTATAAACTCTCCTCTCTCTCTCTCTCTCTCTCTCTCTCTCTCTCTCTCTCTCGTTCTTCACTCGTCTCTCTCTCTCTCCTCTCGTCTCTCTCTCTCTCTGTGTGTGTGTGGACAGGTTTTTCTTCTGTCAAAGAAAAGTACTTTGACTGTACCTAATTACAGACGTTACATTCTTTACTACGACGAAATTCAAGTGACCGCAGGAGGAAATATGCGGTAAGAGTTGTCTCCCTCCAGGTGTCTGCCCGTAGATGAATTAGACAGGTTTTACGGAGACAAATAAAAACACCCTCTCTTCTTTTCTAGCAAACACGTAGACGTCTGTCGAGTGCATTGTATGGGAGCACACATCCTGAATCAGTACCGTGTTTGTTGAGAGTGCTGGTGTTATAACACAGTGTCACTCAGAGCGAGGCCGGCGGCGTGAGTCATCCCAAGGAAAGGAAACGACTGTCGTTTGTTCTTCCTTGTGTCCGTGAGCAACACCTGTAGAATCCTGGACGAAGGAGGATAAGTAAACCCTTCTTAGAGAGGCTTCTTTTCGATAGGAAAACGACCGTTCATGCAAAACGAGAAACCAGATGCTCTCTCTCTCTCTCTCTCTCTCTCTCTCTCTCTCTCTCTCTCTTCTCTCTCTCCTAGACGAGGTGCACTTTCTCCAACCCGTTTCCTCGAGTCAACTTCAATAATGTCAAATACCTTCTGCTTTTGGCATTCAGATTCGAATGAATTGATCCGTCGTCGGGTTTCTTTGCTTCGGGTCATCGGAAAATCGCAAGAAAGCAACACCTCATAAAATCTGCGCACACCCAGAACCTCTGAAGAGGCTAGACCGATATTCTTTATGGCACTGGAGTATTCATCACCATCATCTGACCCTTTATTCCGTTCCCCTGAGTTTCGGATTTCCAATCTCGTCCTTGAACCTTGTCCTGTTGGTGTTTACGTACACAAACAGATTTATTTTTCTCTGTTCCCGCGTAGACAGATATAGACTATTGAAAGGTCCCGAGAGTGCGTGATAACCTTGAACTCTTTCATTCCGTGAGTCTGCCAGACGAAATGTTTCGCATTCAGTGACTCCTTTTGTTAACAAGTGTATACGTGTTTTTTCGATTTCTCAAGTGTTGCTGGCTTTGACGTACTAATACATGTTTCCAACCATACACCTGACAATTAATTGAGAATAAAAGACTGGTCAAGAAAATTTTTTTATTACAAGCTTCAAAGCTTCAAGAAAAGTGGCAGCGAAGCATGTAGGAATCTTAATACTTACATGGATAATTTCCGATATCAAGCAGACAAACACTTTTGACCCTTTGAAACTACCTGATTAAGCCCAAAAACAGTATCAGCGCCTGCATTTCTATAATGAAAACAGCATATATATAATATATATATATATATATATATATATATATATATATTATATATATATATATATATATATATATATATACATGCCACGCCCCCTTGTCCCTCCCTACGTGCGGGCGCCCATGCAGAGAAGGCCGCGCCACACGTCATATTTCCCAGCCTCTTAGAAGACCATCCTCTCTGCAATTTGCATCTGTATAGCTCTTGTGCAGTGGAAGGATAATGAGAAGAGAAAAAAGTATATCGGTCTAAATGCGGTTCAACGCTGAAGTTCATTTGGCTCGTGGAATCAGAATCCATCTTCTTTTATTTCCTTTGTAGCACTGTACGTATTTTCACACAAATGGCTAGGTATTGCCAGAGGCGGATTTATGGAGGGCCCCACCTAGACACGGCCCTCCTCCCCTTGCAGGTGAATAATAGAACATTGTTTCCTTCCTATAAATAATTATTGAAAGCAAAAATTTGCTTATTTTAGCAACAACAACAAAGACAATAACAACAACAACCCTACTGTATTTGTGTATACATATGTAAATATTAATATATATGTACAGTATGTGTGTACGTGTTACATATATGATAATCCTTAGTGGCTCCCTAATGAAGATTTCTAGATCCGCCATTGGGTATTGCAAATTAGTTCGCAAATGAACATAGTCGATAGTACTAATGGGCTGCGCAGTTGGATCCATCGTAACCCGATTATTTTTTATTATAAATATTCTATTGTTTTAGAGAATGTGAAGCCAAATGTCTCGACTCTCCCGGGAGCCCTATGTGCATATCTCTGGCGAGGTCAAGGCTAAACGTAAGAATACCTGACCTGGCTCAGGTGTTATGATCAACGAGGAAGATCCACTGGCGTAATCCCGGATACTGTAACCTAGTACGCCGGGACCTTGCCTGGAATTGCGGGGCGACATGTCTAAAAAATTAACCATAGAATCTTTTTTGAAAGTAATCTTATCATTTTCCCCACGCCCATATTACCAAATTTATCAGAAATGACCAATTTTAACTGAAAAAAAAAAAAAACGTGGCTGGTGTAATACATTTCGGGAATTTGAGGTCCGCTTTGGGATTCTATTTATCTGATTCGTTTCGGCTAATATTGGAGCTTACTAGTATATCTGATTTTATAGTTTATCTAGTTCTCCGAGGAGGTTTTTTTTTTCTCTCTCTTCAGTACAAATGTTGACTTCCTCTCAACGCAGACTGGTGAGCGTCATATCTTTTATAACATTAGACTTTCTTACTTCTTCCTTTAGGAGATTGCAATAGTTCAATTGTTAATTTGTTTCTTTCATTTTAATCATTATAACAATTAACTGCGTAGCAGGGGAAGAAGTTAGAGCCGTCAGTGCACCTCACTCAGTGCACTGTAGGCGTTACTTTATGTTCTTTGCAGCGTTCCTTCGGCCCCGAGCTGCAAGCCCTTTTATTCCTTGTACTGTACTTCCTTTTCATAATCTCTGTCTTTCATCTTACTTTCCACTCTCTCCTAACAGTTGATTCATAGCGCAACTGCGAGATCTTCCTACCGTTACTCCTTTCAAACGTTTTTACTAAGAATTTCCCTTTAGCGGTGAATGACCCATAGTTTCCAGCGCTTAGCCTTTGGCCTAAATTTCGTATTCCATTCCATTCCATTATACCAATCAAATCGATCGCTTGCTCACAAGTTGCCATCCTCTGAAATTTCAATGTAAAATATTAATGAAGCGTGTTTCCACCGTTCAGATGCGAAATTTAACAAGCACCAAAATGTACAGGGTAATGGTTCGTGTATCGTAGATGGCTTTTAAATGAAAAAAGTCTTTAAAGAAAATCTGTACTCTCAGCCTCACATCGGCCTGGATAATGTCATACTTCTATTCGCAAGAAAATGGTAATTTTGTTTATTGTTATTAAATGCGTTTCAGCTACACACACACACACACCACACACACAGAACCTCGTGTGTTTGTTCAGCACTTTCATATCACACAAGGTGCTTCACTGAATACGGCATTACAAGCGAGCGTAGTACACGCAGCGTCTCTTTACTCAGCAAACAATGCATTTTTGTGCTCTTTAATCGTGAGAGGGAAGGAGACTCGAGAGAGGAAGGCGCATTTTTATTTTATTTTCTTTTTCCGCGCGTTTGAGAAAGTTATTGCAACAGACAGGTCATACTTGAAAGCGGGACCTGCCCTGCAGCCAGTCCATATTAGGGTTTTTGTGTAACGCCACACCGACCAACACTATCGAGGTGTGATAGTTACTTTTAATGTGACGCTTTTATCTGATAAGGGTTGACACCCCACCTCACCTGATAATTAGAGGGAAGACTATATTTGGCGGTTTCCCGTGTCACTTGAAGGTGGCAATTCGGTCGATTTTATTATCCAGCGATTGGCGTTATCGTCAAGCAAATGAGTCTACTTTTCTCTCTGTTATCTGTGAAACTAACGACTACTGTATAAGGTTTTTACACGCTTCTCTTAGTTCTTTTTTTTTTACGAATATTTATTATTATTAACCGTCACTTTGACACTCGAGGTTTAAGAATATATATATATATATATATATATATATATATATATATATACATAATATATATATATATATATATACGAGTATATGAATGGTAAACAAAAAATATTATAACAGAATTCCATCTAATAAAAGGAGCCCATAAAAACGCCAAAATATATAAAGTAAGTTCTATATTTCAGAGACTGATGTCTCTCTTTAGGTAGAGAGAGGCAACAGTCTCTGAAATATGTATTTAATTTTTACGAATTCTCAAGTTGACTCAATTTCTTGACAGTTAACAAGTTTCCTCATTGCATTTGTTACGTTGTTGCAATGGATTTATAGTGAGCTTCAAACTCTGCTTATATTGACTGAACATCCTACGACTGAGGGAGCTCGCCAAATTCGGTTTCCCTAACCAATGCCGGCACTGAAAGGCCCATGGCCGTGTAAAATCAAAACCTAATTCATTGTGTTTCATACGACTATACCAAGTCCATTAAATAAGTAGAAGAGAAACAATACAACGAGAAGATTCAATTGCGATTGCCTTTGAGAACCAAGCAGAAATAATCGGAGTACTCATCCGTCATAACTCTTTTTGAATAGTTGAATGGAATCCGCCATCTTGTAGCGATACATTAAGAGATCTGTTGGAGAAACTAAGAGCCCCGAAGCATAAATTGGAAATGGAGACGCGATTTCGTGACATTACAGCTCTGTGGGAGTGACGCCAGTTTAAGTAGACATCAATCAATCCAGTCAGCGATGAGGGAATTGCGGGCATATATGAGCAGCAATTGAAGAGCACATTTCCTTCACAGAGTGAAGGCGTGAAGGGCAGAGGGTTTCCTTCACTCGAAAATCGATGGCAGAAGCTGGAGGCTTCATAATGAAAGTTTCCTTGTGAAAAAGTGAAATGAGCAGATATGTAGACTCAGTAATCATAGAGGCTTTGTGTATTTCGCTTCATATTCCGGTATACTAGAGGAGACGATCTCCATAGAACTCTCACAAAATTCTATTGAATATATGTTCTTCCAATTCTATCCTCTGGAGGAAGGTATTGACGTCAGTGCACCTCACACGCTGCGCTGTAGGCATTACTTAAGGTTCTTTGCAGCGTCCCTTCGGCCCCTATAGCTGCAACCCCTTTCATTCCATGTACTGTACCTACGGACATATTCTCTTTCTTCCATCTTACTCTCCAACCTCTCCTAACAATTGATTCTTAGTGCAACTGCTTTGAGGTTTTCCTCCTGTTACACCTTTCAAACCTTTTACTGTCAATTTCCATTTCAGCGATGAATGACCTCATAGGTCCCAGCGCTTGGCCTTTGCCCTCAATTCTATATTCTATTCTATTCTTCCAGTTCTATCGAAAGAAAATACAAAACTACATAATTTCAAAGTAGTTACTTTTTAATCTTTTCCCAAAGAAAGTGAGTCACAAGATAAAACTGTTACAATGATAAGTATAATCATCAGGTCTGATAAGGGTTTTGAACGAAAGCTAGGCCTTAGTACATCACTTATCATCGAATCTATGTAAGGCGGAAAGATGATTTGTTATCGGTTTCATCACATTTTCTAATCAGGGAAGTGATGTCATGTGTCGTGTGGGCGTTTCTTCAAAAGAAGGACGAATATTCGGGTCTTGCATCATCATATTCTTTCAGTGTTTACTGCCTGCTCCTCCTCCTCCTCCTCCTCCTCCTCCTTCTTCTTCTTCTTCTTCTTCTTCTGCCTGATTACCATTTAGACATTTCACTCACGCACTTCGATTAACAAACAATAAACAAAAGTCATAACTTGAACCTCTCTGTCTATTTGCCGTTTTGTATATGACTTGTTACAGACTTGTCAAGTTCTGATGAGATTCTTCGCACCTTCGTTTATTATAATGTAAATAATGATGCTATATTATGATGAGGAAACCTATGCAGTTGAAGGCTCCTATTTCCTTATTTCCCTAGCATCTAAGAGCATGGGTCATAGTTGACTAAATCTGGTAATCAGATCAAGCAAGACAGTCGTACTCAGTGAAAGGGCTGTCGAAGATACAGCGTCCTCGTCCAGACCAGGATTGTGAATGCTATTTATTCTTTCAATCATTGTTTTTAATTAACCAGTTCGAAGACAACTGTGACTTGAGTTCTAAGACTCGCTAGCAACTATACAAGGGCGCTGGAATTAAGATGGGAAGATGATTATGTTCAATGTAGTGGTCACATTCGCCGTTTCAAAAAATACATATTTCATATACCTTTACGTCACACGTTCCGATACCGAGGTTATTGAAAGATAAGGTCGTCAGTCCTTCGACTGCATTGGAAACAAAACACTACACTGATAAGACCTAAATGCTATGAAGGTCAGGTCGCCATCTGCCATTCGGATCAAGGGGGCGGAGGTGGGGGGCGAATTTTGTGTGAAATTGACCGCCCACTCGTGGATCACGATGCGTCATTGTTGTTTATTTCCATTTTCCGTTCGTGGGGTCTGATAATCGCCGTGCAGTTCATTGTCTTTATCATCGAAACGAATTGCAAATGGCTTGTTCCTTATGCAGCTTGGTTTTATTCAAACGAAATACGAGAAACGTCAGTCATAAGGAAAATATCTCTATTGTTCTCTCGACGAATCTGAACAGGAAAGACGATTAAGGAAAAAAATAAATAGAAAAATTAAAAATTTTACTTTAATTTTTTGCCTCCAGCAGATCATTCACGGCACAGGCAATTTTTCAAATTGCTTTCAAGCTTCACCCACATATATAGCTGTTTCATAACAATCACATGATGTACACATCCCATTCCTCTTCCAAGCTCTCAGTTCTTTTTCTATCAGTCCTTCTGTCACCTGTCTTACTTTCTGGTATATAAAGATTTTGAAAATAAAAGTTAGGGAAAAGTAACAATTAATGTCTTCTGCCTAAACTAAGATAAAATAGCCACCACTGTGGGCCTAAAAAAAAGAGAAGATATAGCCTTATATAATTTGATATCACGGTTTGGTTCCTGTGATGGGCATTATAAGTGTACAGACACACACACGCGCTATATATATATATACTATATTTATATAATATATATATATAGATAGACTGATAGATATGTAGCTAAGTATGCATTGCTATGAGCAGATAACAAATGAAAAATTCCTGATCATGTAAATTTTGCCATCGAATCAATTTTATATTATTATTATTATTATTATTATTATTATTATTATTATTATTATTATTATTATTATTATTATTCCCTACTCCATGAACTACTCGCATACCAAGGCGTGGTGTGCTTGGCACAACATCTTATAAGGGGACGTATGACCGCTGCACATGCTATCACTCGAGTGTCATGGCCCACGTGTGTCGTATATTTATCTCTGGAGACCTATCAGGTGACTCCCCTGACTGATGCGAAGTGACCCTGGCAACAGAAGAAGAAGAGTACGAAAGCCTAGCATCGCTGGGATTCCTCCCTCATACCTGTCACGCTTCTGTCAACAGGACGCTGGCCCCGACTCCGTCGCTGGCGTAATGGAGATGGAATCTCCTCCAATCCAGGGTTGCTGAACCCGAGACCTCCTCCCTGCCTCCCTCTGTCACCACCGACACGTCGCTCTTAACAATATCCTCGTCTATGTCACAGGTCGAGGAGAGAGCGTCATCTTCTTCATTGTCTCTTCTTCTTCTTCTTTATTTTAGTAGGAGATCTGGCTTCATTTACTGTAGTCAATGTACTCCCCTGCAAAATTACACCATAAATACAAAGATTAGTCATGCTAATTTTTACTTGTGGAGGAATATTAGATTGTTAATATCGTATATGTTAATTCTTCTTCTTCGACGTTGTTTATCCGTTGAAGTCTCGTCGTCACTGGGATGATGACACTTGTCAGTGGATGTCATTAATGAGAGCAAGGTACACGTCTTGAAATAAGCGGAAGTAAAAAAAAAGCTAATGATCTGTTTATATCATAATCTGACGTCATTGGAACTTAGTCAGTTTTGTCAAATGTCAAGGTTAAATGGACAGACGAGGAAGAGACTAGAGAGGGCATCAGTAAAAAAAGTTAAATTAAACTGAGTAATTCATATTTAAGCAATGAAAGGATAAGAAATGACCAGGAAACGTACGAAAATCGTTACTAACGTTGCGTAATGTTACTATTCCCTCAGAGATCATCAGCGACAAAGGTATTTCTGCCGTCTCTTTCTGTTGGAGTTCAGGTCATGGCAACACTGCAAATCTGCAATAGTGCTAAAGATAGCTATCTAGCAAGAGTTTACATAGGTCAGTCTTCCAATCCCTATCTGACGGCGACTAATATAACACTAGGATGGCCAGCTCCTTTGATATATATAAAATGGCCGAGGTGTCGTTTTCGACACCTTATGATTTTTATTGAAATTTGGCATGAAAAATAATCATATATGGTTAATGAAATAACTCATATGTTTGCAATACATAGTTTATTAAAGAATATTGTTATTACATAACATTTGACATCATTTTGAAGTAGGCTATAACATTCTTTTTACAATCCTGTAGGCCAATTATTTATCAATATCTTAGATTCCACAATCTTTACATGTTACAAACACTACCCTAGTTTCATCCTTTGCACATTTGCCACAAGTAGGTTTTTTGCATACTTGGCAAACAGTAATCGTAGCATTTGAACATTTTATACCATGACACTTGCGACGTTTCTTAGGTAATGATGAGCTTGTGGAGGGCACATCTGCAAGATTCGGTAAGCTTCTCTTCTGAACATAAGCATGCCTAAGACTTTCAATGAGCTCCAAAATTAACTCCTTCCTACTAATTGTTCTCCCTGGTGCTAGTTTGTATATAATCCATGCATTTATAACTGCCATATCCAGTATATTACAAAAAACTCCAAGGGGCCAACGTCTTGTAGCACAACGTGTACTGTACTTTCGGAGCATTTGGTCGACTACGTCTACTCCTACTTTATTAGCATTATAGAAATCAATGACTGCTGGTTTCTTCTTCTCACCTTCCGAAATTGTTGGAGAACTATGCATTGTTGATAAGAGGCACACATTTTTATTAGCTTTGCATTGATAATTAACAAACATGCATTCACTTTCATCTTGAAAATAGAATTTGGATTCATACTTTTTCCCCTTTTCTTGTAAAGTCATTTCTTTCGACAGATGCTTGCTGTTTCCTCTCACAGTACTGACAATTGAAGTAGCTCTATCTCGCAGTTTCCTTGCAACTTCAAGAGATGTAAAAAAGTTGTCTGTTGTTACATTATAGCCTTTGTTCTTCACAACTTCAGTAAGACTGAGCACAACATGTTCCGCCAAGGGAACCCCTAACCTTGATTCCTTTTCTATGGCTCCTAAGTAGGGGATCACATTTACAATGTATTTGTTTTCTACCTCTGTAAGGACCCAAAATTTCATTCCAAACTTATCAGGTTTATTTGGCATAAATACAATGAATGGGCACCTGTTTTTCATGGGCAATAGCTGTTCGTCAATTGTCAAACTATATGTTGGTATATAGGCACCTCTGCAATTTTCAACAAATAGGTCAAAATGTCTCTAATGTGGGTAAATTTGTCACTTTTGATCCTCTCTGACCTTGTGCTTCTGTTGTCAAACCTAATGAATCTATGTATTTTCTTGTAATCACTTCTAGACATGATTTCTCCGAATATTTTTGGTCCATAGGTTTTATTCCACAAAAAATCTGCACTGTGAGCTTTTCCGTACACTCCCCTTGCATATGTCAAAGTCTAATGTAAGGCCTCAAACTTTTCTAAGGATAACACACCCAGCTTTCATCGTGATTTTTTCCTTCACTGATTGTCCATTTATGAATTTTCCGTAGCATAGTTTCATCAATGAAGATTCTCCAAGCAGAATATGGGGATTCTGCAGCTACATTTTTCACAGTTTTTGAAATACCAGAAGTAGCTTTGAATACCTGACTTTGGCTATATCTTCCTTTCGAGATGAATGATAAAGGTTCCCCAGGCATCCCATGCCGTGTAATGATGGTATTTCTATCTGTAGAAGTGCTTGCTTGTATATCTGATGAGGTACTTGCTTGTCTAGTGGATTCGTCTTCACTATCTTGATAGTCATCAGAATCTGATGAGCTTGAAGAAACTTCTTTTTGTGGTAAAAACTCATTTTCACTACCATCACTACCATCACTTGAAACTTCATCTTCTGATTGGAAGATAATATTCAATGCTTCTTCTACAGTATAGAAATCTTTATTTCCCTTACACCGTGAAGAAGCAGCCATCTCTAATATATTCAGTATGACTACCACTAAGCTAATATGAATGATGAGTGCTTAGTAACTGTTTCCTTTGCCAAGGATCACGAAACACAGAATTCTCAAGGATATTCAAGTCAGGAATAACAAGTCTGAAAAGAAATTCACAAATATATAGTATACCTCATACTGAAAGAAAGTCATTATATAGATATGTGTGTGTGTGTGTGTGTGTGTGTGTATAAATAGATAGATATATAGATAGGGGACACAAACACAAATATTATTGCTTGTGAGGAGTTTTTAAATGAATTTACCATATAAATAGCCTAGGTGTCAAAAACGACACCTTGGCCATTTAAGGTAAAACCTCAAATATCAGCTAATTCCACTGAATATTTTTTAAAGAATTAGGTCTGTTAAGCATCTTTTTAAAAATTTAATAATTGTCTATAAGACTCAGCATTGAGCCAAAATCATTAGTTCCATACTAATTAGTTAAAAATTTGAAGGTGTCGAAAACGACACCTCGGCCATCCTAGTGATAAAACAAGGCAAGGACTATACAGGTCTAAGCGTTGGTCCTTTTAAATGGCTGTGGTCACCACCAATAGGTGTGGTCTTGAGAAAAAAAATGGATCTCTTCAAAATCAGCGTAATTTCAGATAGTGCTCTCATTGGTATTGTCGGTTAAGCGTTAGTGTAGGGCAGCGCCGCAGCAGCGCAATAGTATGTTACTTATCCATCTAGAATCAAATATATTGGATATAAATATTCTAGGTATATATATTTTTTATATATTAGGGTGTGTAATAAATCCCTAAAAGATACATAATGTTCCTCATGAACAAGTTAGTCACAACATTCAGATTATGGATTCATCAGAAAAACGTAAAAACCATTATTTTCATAAGTATTTACTTACAAGTAAACACACCAAGTTACAAGTACTCGAAGTTGATCGCATGATCAAGTTGTCTGTCAAAGTTGAAGTTGACCAAAAGGCTTTCAGTTGAAAATACACTCGCATCCTTCTCTCTAAGTAACAGATCTGGTGTATTAGATGGAAAAGTTGGATGCCCTCATCATCAATATCATCATCGCCTCCGGCGGCGTGTAAAACCCCAGTATTCTTGTTTCTCTCGCGTTTTACCTTCCATGAATCTCCACTCATCCACAGCCCTCTGTCCTCAGGCGCCAGCTGACGCTATCATATAATATTCTTTACATGTGAAAATTCCTTGTTTAACAATTCTCACTCTGTCCAATCATCTGACTCCATTGTTCTTCAAGCATTATTCTTTCACGGGCTTACTGGAGTATGCTAAGTGCTGGAACCCTACCTACCCCGCCTCCAACCAGGGTGGATAAACAGGTTTGCAGGAGGAGGGTGGATGTCTCCCCTATCCACCCGTTACCATACCTTCCCCACCCCAATGTGGGGTGGACAAACAGGTTTGCAGAGGGTGATTTGTTTGTTTGTATGGTGTTTTCTCGTTGCATGGAACCAGCGGTTATACAGCAACGGGACCAACGGCTTTACGTGACTTCCGAACCACGTCGAGAGTGAACATCTATCACCAGAAATACACATCTCTCATTCCTCAATGGAATGGCCGAGAATCGAACTCGCGACCACCGAGGTGGGATGCCAACATCATACCAACCACGCCACTGAGGCGCTTGCAGAGGGTGAGTGGCTGTGTCATGTCTCCTCTACCGTTACCCAGGGGAGGCCGAACAAGATCAGATCCCCTCAGATTTTATTGTTGTAGGAGATTCTTTAACATTAATGTTGCTCACATTGACTCTCCATTTTCTCCATTTGCAAACACTTCGAAACTCTCTCACTGATCTCTGCAGCTTCTTTTCGCTATCCTGAATTATTATTCCACACTCCATTTTCTTATTCAGCAATTTTTCAATATGTAACAACCTCGCTGACTTCTCGCATCACTCCATCATAGACATATTACACAGCTATGAAGACATTACACGCTTATTTCAGCCCTCTCTTTGACACCAAACCAGTCACTCTCTGGTCTAAATAATGTACCACATATTTTATTTTCAACATTAGGGCTAGTTATATTTTAATTTTATTATATATATAATATAAGTATATATATATATATATATATATAGTTTGAATTATATATTAATAATATTATATATATAATATATATTATATATAGTTATATTATAGTTTTGATATATATGTATATATATACCTATATATATATATATATATACATATATATATATATATATATCTATATATATATATATATATATGTGTATATATGTGTGTGTGTGTGTGTGTGTGTGTGTGTGTGTGTGTGTGTGTAGTCCTCTTAACTACGATGGTGATAAGTTACAATGACCCATCATTACTCAACAAAAATATCGTAACCGGCATCGCCATCGTAACTTTGAAATATCGCAGCTCGAAACACATCATTAACTCCAAGGACTACCTATACATACAGAGATTATATATATATATTATATGATATATATATATTACTTATTATATATAATATAATTATATATATATATATATATATATATTATATAAGGTTTTTCAATTTCACGTTCGTAAATTTCTGGTGAAAAGTACACAGACTTCCTTCTTCCAAAATTCAATAAATGGAAGACGGAAATCTGCGTATTTTTCACCTGAATTGACGAACGAGAATCGGAAAAAAAAAAAAAAACTTTGTTGGTATGAAGTTACCTGCAAGAAACTTATTGATGCTACTAAAGCAATTGCTTTTAACGAAAACTGCATAAGAGGAAAACTATGCCATATATATATATATATATATATATATATATATATATAATATATATATATATACACACACACACACACACACACATATATATATATATATATATATATATATATTATATATATATATATATGCCGTTAACCGTGCTGCGAGTTCCTAATTGGAAAACAAAGAAAGACAAACAAAACTGCTGAACACTTGCTATGGGGCGGATGGAAGCGGTTTCAGTTAAACACGCAGGTGAGTAGAGCAAGTGTTCTGGTGTTGTTGTTGTGGAACAGTTGTAACGGACGAATGAAAGAATATTGGAAGAAGCTGTTTCCTATAAAGACGTGATGTGGAAAGAGTGCATCATGCATGGCGTGGAAAGCGCCATGTTCTCTTTTGTTCTATACGCAATGTATGTAAATGTATATGTGCGTGTGTGTGTGCATAATTCATTCACAAATTTCATTAATCGAATTTACACGGGTTCCCCTGTTGTCACAATACACTTGGTAAAAGAGGTAAGCAAAAGAGTATAATTCGTCTTTAAAACAACTTTTTCATATATATATATATATATATATATATATATATATTTATATATATATATACATACATAACGTATATGTACGTACCTTGAAAGATATATGTAAGTATATATAATTAACAAAATGTTCCCGGACTTCCTTATTCTTTTGTAACATAACACCTTGTGAAGTTATAGGAAGCAGTATATTTATTTATTTGATTTGCCTGAGGACGGGGAAATCTCATATGCGGAACCACGATAATTGTATTGCCTACTCGGCTTTGCATCGCACTGGCACCAGAAAATTGCTCGAAGATTGTACCAGCTTAATAAACAAATATTTAGGGTAACTAAAAAAATATTGGAATTAACATACTAGGCACAGTTACTAAAGGAATGCTTCACTCGCCAGATCCTTTAAAGACATGTAGTGTCATTCAATCGTTGGACTAGCCAGTAACATTCTCTGAATCTCGTTTGTTTGTGAGCGTGAGACATTTTTCGAAAAAAAAAAAAATCAAACGTGGATCTTTTGACAAGTTTCTGCGTGTTCCTTTTCTGAACACAGTATCTGGACGCTCTCGTAAACTATAGGTCTACTACAGGAATTTAATTCAAATTATCAAGGGAAGATAGATTCTTGGGAATGTCTCCAGAGACATTGTTTTCTTCTTAATGTTGTTTGCATGCCATTAATATTGTCGCCGTTTTTTTTCCACGGGTGGCCGTACAAGTACGTCTAAGTGCGATATATGAAAGCAGGAAGACAAAAAAAGAAAGAAAGAAATGACAAGTAACAGACAAGGGGACAAAATTAATGTGGTTGGTTATCTCTACAATGTATCAGTTGTGTCGGTGTCGTAATAAATGAAAGGGCCATAAAATGTGAAGACCACGGAAGTTTCACAACTTCCCTTGTCAGTCTCCCGCACAAACTAACCCAATACACGATACAACGACTATATAATAATTAAAATACAATATCGTCGAGGTATTAGCGGATCCGGGTAGGGAGGCCACTTGGCATGTCTCCCCCGCTCGCCCCTACGAGGAAAAATAATGACAAAGTAATAATGTTGAAGATTTAGATAATAGTAACATAAATGAGAAATATAAAAATGAAGAAAATATAAAAAATATATAATAGAAATAATATATACGTGTGTTGTGTCTCTGTACGTAATATGAAAATTGGTAGCCCCATGAAAATTTTCTGGTTCTAACGAGTGCGTCGAGGGTTCGAAAAGAAGAAAACATCAAAGAGCTTGTGACTAGATTCGAGGAATGCAAGAGAGGTAATGACGACAAATTCCATTTCTAGGTGTACCTGCCAAGCGGATAGAGAGAGACAAATATGAATACAAAAGTATGCATCAAAAAGACTAGTGTGACTGTTTAAACAGCTGCAGTAAATGTTGAAAGGCTATCTCACATTCCTCCAGTTGGCAGACCATGGCATCCATGTGGAATCCGATACGCCAACCAAATATTAATTTATGATGGGAACTCCGACTGATAGAAGCATAAAATTAAAATTAAGCCGTGCCCCCAGCAAATAGCATGGCAATATAGCCCCTCAAACATGGACAAGCCATCTAAAATCAAAATGCATTATCGCGCTCACATGAATTCAAGGTACCGGGAAGTATAATGCACAGTAAATGCATAATGAACAAAATGGGATATGTCCACAGTTTCTGTTATAAAAATTTTTGTCGCTCTCAGCAACTTAAGGAAGTAGACAGCATTTCAGTACTATCATAATTATGCTTTCTTTAGGCCCAGGTGGACGCACATAGCCCATAGCAGACACAAGTATTTGGTAACGTTATTAACATTTGATTGGTAAGTTAAACATTTGTGGGTGTGGTCAGTGCTCGGGTAGGTGATCGTTTTGGGCCACATTTTGGGGGTCATCTTATCTAATGGGATGAAGACAAATGACTGTAAGGATGAAAACTATCAGCAGCCCTATAGGGCGACTGTTTCACAAATAAGGAGAAAAAAATTAACTTTAATAAAGAAATAACTAACATGTTTTATCAACAGTGCGAGACTGAAACAATAGCACGGTAAAAATGTCCGTACGTGACTCAAGCTACTCAGTGACGGATATATACTACTTAGTGTCATGTGAATAACACAATTTTGCTTTGGTGATTTAGTCTCGTATGAATAGGTATGTATAGATTCTCTTAGAAACTTTTATTAATTTCTTGGAACGGAGATGGAAGGGTCGTAAGTAAATAGTACACGTAATATTTGTATACCAACATTTCTAACTTGCTGTTCGATACAGACTCGCATTCAACCCACGTAAGCTATGACAAGATCTGTCAAACTAGTACTTTATCCGTCAAACTACTAAATATGTTGGATTTTGAGCGTTTCTATTCCGTTAAAATAATTGCGTTAAACATACTAATTCCATTTTCACGTATGTTGCCCAAATTCAAAGTGTCGAGAATCACCGTACTACTGTTAATATTATTGTGACGTCATAAACTGTGGACGTCAACAAATTGAATTTCAATCGAGTAGCCACTAGCCATCGATCGGACACTAGGGTCAGCGAGTTTCCCAAGAAGAAGAAGAACGCAAGTTTGACGTCGGCATCTTCTATTTACTCTTTCCAAGTAATTTTTATCACTTATTTTGGATTTATATAGTTGTAACGCTAATATGCCTTTCCATACATAATTATATCTGGATTTTAGAGATTGTCACTTTGGAATATAAGAACATTTATAGTATCAGAATAGCCTAAACCGAGAATTAATTCCTCTCCACGTAAGCTGTCCAAGTTCGGTGCACCTCAGGTCATAGCAATTACCTACCTACTAAAGCGTCGCTGTGGCATATACCTATTTTTTTTTTTAAATTAAACTTTTCATATTTTATGGGTTGATTTCATGCATGACTGATGCAGATGTCTTTTTAACGTGATGGATTAGCTTAGGTTCGAGTATGACTCGACTGTAGGCCAGTGTAGTAGAACCTAGGTTAGGCAAAGAATCTTGGGAAGCCAGGGTATAGGGTAAAAAACCGCATGGTACAGGGGTGTACCATGTACGATCGATGTGTACAACCCCAAGAAAAGTACAGTATAATGCGTCCTGACACCGGAGTAGAGGTCTTTACCTAGCTCCGTTTCTCACCAACAAGAAGTCGCGTCTGATGCCCATCTCCGATGTCAGGACGTGTTATAATGTACTTTTTTGGGGGTTGTACACATTGATCGTACATTGTCCACCCCTGTACCATGCGGTTTTTTACCCTAATACCGAATGGCCGGCTTCTACTATTAGCGCGACCACCTTTCCGAAAATCGGAAATTACTAGTATAGCCTTAATTTGTGTGACTTGGGGGAAAAAATCTACTACGAGAGGAAAGTAGAGGTCTAAAGGTGTTGCTTCAACAGACACTGGGTCTTGACTTAACATCTAGCTAGTACCTATCCTGGGTTACAGGACGGTAGATCTAGGATACTTATCCGCGGCGGCCTAGACTATGGCAGTTGCAGTTTTTCTATGCAGTTTTACCTACTGAACAAGAATTTTAAGTAATATTTATTCGGACGACTGTAATTACCTAAACCCCCAGGGGCCAGTACTAAACACGGTGAAATACATTGGATGCCCCAATCCCTAGTGGATGTCGTATCCGCGGTTACGTTCCTTCCCATCCGTGCGGACTGCTTCTGTAGAAATACCTACAGGACATGTTAAAGTATTTTTTTCAGGAAGCTGGTCACGCTACGGTAGAGGCCGGCCATTCGGTATTTTACCCTATTTGCTATACTAGTAGTCCCCAGACCAAGACTGATTGTTTTATTCTTTTGGTTCCTAGTAATGAAGTTTCCTTGAATTATTATAGCCTATGTACTTGATTTGTATTCCTCCATGGACATGATCCTCATTGTAAATCTCTCCCTAACCCCAGTCATTAATAGCCATGTAGCAGAGGAAATTTTCTTAGCTATCATCACCAGGACAGAAATCTAGGTATATTAGGTACCGATGGTTAAGTTATTGTCAGTTTTCCCAATAGAATGTGAGGGCAAGATAGCCTTACTACAATGTATTGACTGGATAATGTTACGAGGGTGTTTGCCTGGTGTATGCTCTACGTCATGATTTTTTCATGATTTTGTGTTTGATATTATAAGTTTGCCTTTTATTATCAAATTAAACCTCTTAAATTCTCATAGCCAGGTTAAGTACCCCGATATTTTCAGAACTCCTAGTTGTCAGTGCTTCACATATTCATCGCAGCAATGGTTGCCGTGTGTTTAGTAAATATGATATAACCAGCAATTTTGATAAGGAAAATCAAGACTTGATAAGTTTTGAATGATGTGGAATAGTTTAATCCCCAAGTAGTTTGATGCCTGACCTCTAGAAAGCCATTTGATTTTATACAATAAGGAAATCAGTGGTATTAAGAAGGAAAAGAACAAATGGATTCATTAATTTTCATGGAAGCCATAAATAAAGGTATACTCACACCCAAATATTCAAGCATAGTAGGCTTACATGCCTTTTATGTGTAACCACAACCATATATAAAAAAATCTGAGGAATATGTAAAGTACTATATGTAATGTTAAGGGGGGGTGGTCCCTCCAAAGTTCCCATTTGCTTGGATTAGATAAGGATGTATCCGGTACGTTATCATCACCATTATTATCATGAAACTGATTTACTTCAGCATTTTTCTTTATAGAATTAAACCTATAAAATGAGCTCTCTTAATCCCTTTATTTCCTTTACCCTTTTGCCCTTAACCTTCATCAGGTCTAGGTCTTCATCTGTCACCATTTTCTATGATTTTCCAAATCCTCCAACAGGTCATCAGCCAGTTACTTGAAGTTTAATGCTTCACTGTCCAACTGTTGTGCGTCCCTTCACATTGTATGTCCAGATCATCTCAGTCCTGCAGATCTTGGCTTGTTTCTATTCTTTTGATAATACATCTCTCCACCAGTTCCTCATTCATAATATGATATCCCCACTTTTCTCCAGCCCTGAATTTTTACATTTTATGGTCATATCTTCTTAAAGCTGACTTTTTCCATGTGTGGACACATGTTTCTGTTAGATAGAGTAGGCCAACCCTAGCATGTACCTCATGGCCAGGTACATTCCAGGTAAAAGGAATGTAGTGGCCGACAAGCTAAGTCATCAGGGACAGGTTCTAGGGATGGAGTAGTCTGTGCATCAGGAGATAGTGGACAAGCTTTTTCATCTGTGGGAGAGAACAATGATAGACCTCTTTGCGGCAAAGTTCAACAGGAAGCTATAGGTCTGTTGTTTAATGGTTCCAGATCTTTTTGCCATGGCAGAGGATGCCCATCAACATCCTTGGGACAGACAGCCTGGATGTCTATGGTTTCTCCCCCCTTTTGTCTGATCTGACATGTCCTGACTAGAGTATGTACAGTGGTCCCCTGTATTTGTGGGGGATGCGTACCAGACCCCCAGTGAATAGTTAGAACCCGTAAATGTTTGGAAACCCCTATGAAAATGCTAAAAACAGCCTATTTTGTTTTTGTTTTTTTTTTTGTTTTTTAAAACTCAAGAAAAACCCCTAAAAATGTTCATACTTGGTTTTTTTTAATAGTTTTATCACAAAAAAGGGCATTTTATGATGAAATTGATAAAAAAAAACCAGGCATTTGTGGATATTTCTCATAGAAAAATACACGATGCGCGAATTTTCCGCGAATAAGGCGGGAAGGGGAATCGTTCCCGAGAGAAATCCGCGAATCCGGAGAACACGAATACGGGGGGCCCACTGTAATGGTTTTTCAGAATCTCAAGGTGACTCTAGTAGCTCCTTTGTGACCCCAAGCAGAGTGGTTTTCCAGATCAGTTATCTCTGCTCTCTGCAGTCCCGAGAGAAATACCCCCTTGGTTCAATCTCCTCTGTCAACCTCATGTAGAGAGTAGAGAGATACCATCAATCGGTAGGATACCTGTCCCTTCACGGCTGGGGGCTATCCAGTATCTCCTGCATGCAAGAGGCTATTATTGCAAGCCCGTTAGCTAAGCGTAGCAACTCAGCGCAGCTTGTCTGGCTATCTACGCTTTATCTTCAGCCGTCACTATATACCTAGGGAAATGGGCTGTCTACTTTTGATTGGTGTCGTCGATGGGGTTTCTCTCCACTCAGAATTTCTGTTCAGCAGATGGCTGATTTGCTGATCTTCCTCAGAACAGAATAACACCTTTCTGTCTGTTTCTGCTATTAAGGGCTATAGTGCTGCCTTGGGATTGGTTCTTTGTCTGAAAGATGTGAACCTAACTTAATGTTGGGAAATTTCTATGCTGCTCAAAAGCTTTAAGCAGTCTTGTTCTCCTAGAGAACTCAAACCTCCTACCTGGGAACTGACTTTGGTGCTCAGTTTTCTCTCTCGAGCCACCATATGAACCACTACGTTGGTCATCGGACAGGGACTTGACCCTTAAGACAGTTTTCCTGTTGGCCTTAGCTTCATCGAAGAGAGTGGGGAAATGCCATGGCCTGGCTTTTGATGTAAAAATACCAGGGGTGAGGGTCTGTAGCCTTCGAATTTGTCCCAGAATTTGTTGCTAAGCCTCAAAATCCCTCGGTTCATGATGAGAAATTTGCCTCTTTTTCATCCTTCCCTTGAGGATTTTGTTGACACTGTTCCCAGATGAATTACTCTTTTTTGTCTCATCAGAGTGCATAGTTTTATATATAGGGACTCTACACCTCATACCAGGGTACCAAAGACTTTTTGTTAGCGCATGTGCATTTCGTTTTGGCTACGTGAAGTGATTAAGCATGCCCACTCATCATCATCAACTTATACTGCCAATTGCAAGCACACAACATTAGAGGACTAAGTTCCTCCTTGGCATTCAAGAACTTGTCCATTCATAAGATTTTGAATGCTGCTTCTTGGCTTTGCCAAACCACTTTCACCTCCTACCTGCGGGACATTGCCCACAGGTCCTTGGATGCTTTTTCCTTGGGTCTTGGTAGTGGCTGCTCAACAAGTTGTGTAGCTCATCCAGTGCCCTAGCAGGACAGTTTGTATCTTGCCTAAGATGATGATATGAAAGTGAGAATGATTGAGATCGCTGTCCCTCCTCTTTTCTTTTCCCCCTTTTTTTTCCTTCTCTACCTACGGGCAGTATGAAGATGGATCCAATCATATTGCTGGAACTGGTCCAGATACAGGTGAATGAAGCAGCCTTACTGTTAGTTTTCATACTTCACTTACCTGTCAGATATATACATAGCTATAGACTCCGTCGTTCCCGACAGAATTTTCAAATTTCGCGGCACTCGCCTACAGGTAGGTCAGGTGATCTACCGCCCTGCTCTGGGTGGCAGGGCTAGGAACTATTCCCGTTTTCTAATCATATTCTCTCTGTCGCCGGCTGTATCAACATTGTTGTTACTTCCTCCTGACTAGAATTCGTTTTCGCAAAGCTTTTGATCATCTCTCGCTGATATTTGGTGACGTACTTGGATCGTGTTTGGCATTCGCTATCGTGGACTGTTTTTTGGACTTGGTTTTGGATTTTGTGAATATGTCTGATTCTAGTGTTAGTTTCAGAGTGTGTGTGAATGAGGGCTGTAAGGTGAGGATTCCGAAGCTTCGGTAGATCCTCACTAGTTTGTAGAGGGTGTAGAATGGTTGAATGTTCAATTGAGAATACGTGAATAGTGTGAGAATCTGAGTGCACAAGAGTGGAAGAATCTAACTTCTTACTTGAAGAAGTTAGAGAGAGATAGAGAGAGGAAGAAAACCCATAGAAGGTCTGCCTCTCATGATTTACTTCTAGCTCTGTAGCTTCTTCCTATGATGATAATGACCATTCTGTTTCAGCCCGTTCACAAATGGCTAATCCCTCTAGTTCGGCTTCGGAAATAGCAGAACTTAGAGCTTCCCTTCAGAAAATGCAGGAAAAAGTCGCAGCATTGGAAGGTAAGGAAAGTGAATGTGGCAGTGATATTAGTGTCCCCAGTGTAGTGGAGGGGGCGTCTGGTCGTCTCTTGCGACGCTCCCAGCCTAGACCTCTTCCAAGCTCCCTGGCCCGGAGGAGAAGGAAAGTCGAAAGCCGTACGGGGGTTGTGGAGCAATCCCCCAACGATCACAGGCGTCCTTCGTGGCAGAATCGATCGTATCGACTGCTAAAGACCGCTATAAGAGGGTCCTACGAGAGTGCTTTTCGTCGTCGAGTTCGCCTTCTCCGAGAAGAGGGTGGAAGGAGTCGAATCTTTCCCGCCCGGTCCTTTGAAGAGGAGTATGCAAGAGCCTGCCAGGCGCCAGGCTCCTGCTGAAACGTGAGATCAATTCGAGTCCCGAGCGCTTCTCAAGGAAGGAGGAGCGCCTTCGGTAGTAAAGAGGGCGAGAATACAGTCAGACTCTGGGACTGGAGGAGATCCTAGAGCGCCTTACAGATCTCCCTCTCCTAATTCGGAAGATTCCTCAACCAAGAAAATTTTGAAGAATATGCAAGAGCAATTAGCCTTGCTAGTAGGAACTCGTTATAAGGAGCCTACTCGTAAGAAGGATGATAGGCTTCCTATTAAAAGATCTAAAGAACTATCTCCTGCCAGGCGCGACGCATCCTTCGGGAGTTGTCGCACAGGCGGCCATCTCTGGGGGGGGCGGTGCGCAGACAGGCGAGAAGTAGGAAAGGAAGCTACTCCTGTCAAGAGTAGGGCGCCAACCAGAAGCCAGACTCCGAGTAGGCGTAACGAGCCAGGACAACATTCAAGATCTTCAATCAAGCGCCAAGAGCTGGATGAAGAAGAAGATCCTGTTAGGAGTAGAGCACTTATAAGACGGAAAGCGCCTACTAAACATCAGACGGATACTCCTCCCAAGCACCAGGAGTATTCTGAACTAAATACTCCTCCCAGGCACCGGGGGTATTCCGAAGATTATACTCCTCCCAGGCGCCAGGAGTATTCGGAACTTAATACTCCTACCAAAGGCCAGGCCCAGGGTATTCTGAACAAAATGCGCCTAATAAAGGCCATACTCCTCCCAGGCGCCAGGAGTTTTACGAAGCTTATACTCCTCCCAGGCGCCAGGAGTATGCGGAACTTAATACTCCTACCACGCGCCAGGAGTATTATGAACATAATGCGCCTACGAGGCGCCAGGCGCCCTGCTGAAAGCCAGGAGTATTCGACGGCGCTTGCGCCTGCCAGGCGCCAGGCGCCTGATGAAAATGCGCCTGCCAGGCGCCAGGCGCCTGATGAAAATGCGCCTGCCAGGCGCCAGGCGCCTGCTGAAAGCCAGGAGTGTATCGAGGCGCTTTGCGCCTGCCAGGCACCAGGAGGATCCCAAGCACGCTACTCCTCCCAGGCGAGATACTCCTGCTGTACACCAGGCGCATTCCTCGTATGAACCTGACACTCGGAAGAGAGTAAGAGAAGAGTCAGTAGAAAGGAGAGAGCCTTCTCCTTCCGAGCCTCTTAACCCAGAAGATGCCTCGGAGGACGAAATGAAGGAAGGATCTTCTAATTATAAAGTCCTTTCGTCCCTTCTGTTGGAGGAATATGGAGACTCTTTGACACCAGCTGCTCCCCCTTCACCACGTTCGCAGTTTTCGAGCACGAAAACACTCAAGTCTTCCTCTTTCCTTAAAATGAAGCCTGCCATTTCTATGAGGAGAGCGCTACAATCTCTTGACTCCTGGTTCAAGAAGAAGAGGAGTTAGGAAGGACGGTCTTTTGTATGCCTCCCGCCAAACTTACAGGTGGGAGGAGAGGAATTTGGTACGAAACGGGAGAGGATATGGGATTGTCTCTGTCCGTTTCAGCCGAATCAGATTTCTCGAGTTTGGTGGATTCGTCTAGAAGGCACGCCTTGAATGCAGCGAAGGTTACATGGGGGCTTTCGGAAACGGACCACCTCATCAAGGGTCTATTTCACACCTTAGAAGTTTTTAATTTCTTCTAGATTGGTCCCTTGGGTTCTGGCCAAGAAATCTCAAGAAAATGAACAACTCGACCCAGAAACCCTGAATTGCATCCTAGCCTGCATTGATAAGGCTGTTCAGGATGGATCAGCTGAGGTATGCTCGCTATATGGTGCAGGAGTTTTAAAGAAAAGAGCGGGTGCACAGTGCGTTCCTCACAAAGGCCGTCTCCTCATTCGCAGAGAGCCGCCTTATTGTTTGCGCCTCTCTCTGAACACCTTTTTCCCTCGCAGTTGGTGAAGGACATCGCGCATTCTCTGACGGAAAAGGCCACCCAGGATCTCCTTAGACAATCATCAAGGAAGAGTAGGCCTGTGGCTAGTGAGAGAAGAAAGTGGCTCGCCCAGCTCAGAAACAGCCCTTTCGAGGAGGTCTTCCAACTAGACCGATCGCCAGAAGGAAGTCAACCGATAAGAGGGGCAGGTCTTCCTTCCGTGCCTTTAAGAAAGGGAAGTGAGAGTTCTGTCCTCCAGACACCCGTAGGAGCCAGGCTACAGTATTTTGCGAAAGCCTGGGAAGACTTAGGAGCCAACACTTGGACGATGTCGATTATCAAGAAGGGGTATCGCATCCCATTCAAGGACATTCCTCCCTTGACAACATCTCCGAGGGAATTGTCCGCCAGATACAGGGACCAGATGATGACGGACACTCTTCGTCAAATGGTGGAACAGATGTGGGAAAAAAAGGGCAATAGAACTTGTAACTGGATTGCAACTCCCGGGGATTTTACAACCGCTTGTTTCTTGTAACAAAAGCCTCGGGGGTATGGAGACCGGTACGGACGTAAGTGCGCTGAACAAATTTGTCGAACAACAGGAAAGTTCAGCATGGAAACGTCTGCCGCAGTCCTTGCAGCACTACGGCAAAGGGGATTGGATGGTGTCCATAGACCTTCAGGACGCATACTTCCACATCCCGATCCACCATTCGTCGAGGAAGTACCTTCGATTTATGTTCGAAGGGAGAAATTATCAGTTCAGGGCCCTGTGTTTCGGCCTGTCCACGGCTCTCAAGTCTTCACAGACGTGATGAAAAAATGTAGCGAGACACCTACACTTGAAAGGGATAAATGTCTCAATGTACCGGGACGACTGGCTCATCAGAGCCAGGTCTCAAAAGCAGTGTTTGGAGGACCTGTAATAACACTGGAGTTGACAAAAGTCTTTGGGACTGATCGTGAACCTCGAGAAGTCTCAGATGATCCCCAGCCAGAACGTGGTTATCTGGGGATTCAGATGGATTCTCGGGGTTTCGACGCGTTTTCTTTTCCATCGCAAGAGAGACTAAAGAAAGGCTGTGCCACAGTATCGAACTTTCTAGGGAAGGAGCGCACTTCGGCGAGGGAATGGCTGAGCCTTCTGGGAACCCTTTCCTCGCTCGAACAGTTCTTTCTCCTAGGAGATTACATCTTCGACCGCTTCAGTTCTTCCTAGAAGAAGTTGGAGTTGGAAGACAGGTCAGCAGTATCGGATACGTTTTCCAATACGGAAGAATAAAACATCATTTGAAGTGGTGGTTGCTTCCACTAAAGGAAAACAAAGGAGTGTCCCTGCAAGTACGGAACCAAGCCTGACATTGTTTCAGACGCCTCGGAGGCGGGCTGGGGTGCAACATTGGGACCCAGAGAAGTGTCAGGCACCTGGTCGGCAGAACAGGTGTCATGGCACATAAATTGCAAAGAGCTCTTAGCAATTCACCTGGCGCTAAAGAGCTTCGAACACTTAGTCAGAGGCAAAGTCGTGCAGATAAATTCGGACAATACGACAGCTCTGGCTTATGTCAAGAAGCAAGGAGGGACGGCACTCTTTTGCTCTGTACGAGCTGGCACGGGATCTACTGATTTGGGCGAACCAAAGGAAGGTAATTCTTTCTAATCAACAAGGTTGTTCAAGGGGAGAAGGAATGTGAGAGCGGACAGACCTGAGGCAGGAGATTCCAGGTCCTTCCCACAGAATGGACACTCCACTCAGAAGTCTGTCAGAGCCTGTGGCGCCTTTGGGGGAAGCCTCAAATAGATCTTTTCGCCACATTCCTCTCCAAAAGGATAAGATACATTTTGTGCCCTGGTGGAGGATCCCCGGGCTTATGCAAACAGACGCCTTTCTCTGGACTGGTCAGGAATAGACGTTTACGCTTTTCCCCCGTTCAAGATTCTGGGGGAAAGTAGTCAGAAAATTCGTGGCATCCGAAGGAACCAAGATGACTCTGATCGCTCCGTATTGGCCAGCTCAAATCTGGTTCACAGAGGTGATGGAATGGACAGTGGACTTCCCCAGATCTCTTCCAAACAGAATAGATCTGCTCAAACACCCCACTTCGAGAGGTACCATCAAAATCTACCCGCTCTTGCTCTGACTGCCTTTCGACTATCGAAAGACTCGTCAGAGCGAGAGGGGTTTTCTCGCAGGCAGCAAATGCAATTGCTAGAGCCCGCAGATCATCTACGAGACGAGTGTACCAATCGAAGTGGGAAGTTTTCAGAAACTGGTGTAGGTCGAAGAAGCTGTCCTCTTCCAGTACCTCTGTGACCGAAATTGCAGATTTCCTTCTGTTTCATTAGACAAAAAGTCGCATCTCTCGTACCAACTATTAAGGGGTACAGGAGTATGCTCTCAGCAGTCTTTAGAAACAGAGGATTAGATCTAACGAATGACAAGGATTTGCACGACCTCATCGTTCATTCGAAACATCTAAAATCACGCGAAACCTAAGGTTCCAAGCTGGAACTTAGATGTAGTTCTTAAATTTCTTTCATCAGATGAATTCGAACCACTTCACACTGCTTCGTTCCGTAATATCACGAGAAGTGTTTGTTTCTGATGTCTCTTGCAACGGCAAAAAGAATCAGTGAGTTGCACGCCCTTGAATCAAGAGTTGGCTTCAAAGGAGACTCAGCAATTTGTTCATTTCAGTCCCTTTTTCTGGCCAAAAATGAAAACCCTTCGAATCCCTGGCCCAGGAGCTTCGAAGTTAAAGACTTTCTAGCTTGGTGGGCAGAGAGGCAGAAAGATCCCTGTGCCCAGTTAGAGCTCTAAAATTTTATCTGGACAGGAAGAAGCAGTTGGGGGGTTCGCAGAAAGTCTTTGGTGCTCAGTGAAAGACCCCAAGAGAGCAATGTCCAAGAACGCATTAGCCTTCTTTGTGAGAAGTGTTATCACAGAAGCTCATAAGAAGTGTCCAGATGATTCGTTTAATCTCCTAAGAGTGGGAGCCCCACGAAGTTAGGAGCAATCGCAACCTCGGTGGCGTTTCCAAAGAAATATGTCACTAAAGAACATTTGGACACAACTTATTGGAGATGCAACTCTGTGTTTGCATCCCATTATTTAAAAGACGTACGAGTTACGAATTATGATAAATGCTTTTCGTTAGGTCCGTTTGTGTCAGCACAGACGGTTCTGGGTAAAGGAGAAAGCACCAATCCTTAAAATTATGTACGTAACCCTCTTGTCGGATGTGTTCTCGGGTTTTCGGTTTATGGAAGTGTCAGTAGTCGCACAGGCGGCCTTCACTTCTCTTTATTTGAAAAGAAAATCGAGTGACATCTGACTATTAGAGGGTACAAAAATTTGTTATTTTTGTATGTATGATTTTCGAGTTTGTTTGTGGTTGTTTGCAAAGAGTTTGGGGATAACTCTAGGCAATCTTAGAACTAACACGGGTTAGGATCGGGTGATCGGGATTGGTTGTGTGCTCCTTAAATTAGTGCGTGTTGTCATATAAGCGGATGTGCTCCCATTGACAAACGCCATTTAGGATTCTGTCGAGTAAGTGGGAAGAGACCCCATCGACAGATCCACAAGAATTCTTGGCCACAGATCACTATCTCGCTAAGGTTCTTGAGATGAAGCAGACTCCTAGGCAGTAGCCACGAAGTCTTCCATCTAAGAAGGTAGGAACTAAGGTTTTTCTTTATTTACCTACCTACAATATAGTTGTTTACCTGTCTAGTCAGTTTAGTTTAGCTGTCTCTTGCCTCCACCAAGGGTGTCAATCAGCTATGTATATATCTGACAGGTAAGTTGAATGTATGAAAATGACATTGTTATGATACAATAAAGTTTCATACATACTTACCTGGCAGATATATACAATTGAAGACCCACCCAGCCTCCCGCAGGAGACAGGTGGAAGAGAGAATATGATTAGAAAACGGGAATAGTTCCTAGCCCTGCCACCCAGAGCAGGGCGGTAGATCACCTGACCTACCTGTAGCGAGTGCCGCGAAATTTGAAATTCTGTCGGGAAGAACGACGGAGTCTATAGCTATGTATATATCTGCAGGTAAGTATGTATGAAACTTTATTGTATCATAACAATGTCATATTTTATATTATATACAAATATACCTTTTTGTACATGAACTTTCCTGTCACGGATATACTTAGCTTACGTCTCTGACGTCACGACAGAATTCAAAAATTCGCGGCTAACGCGACAGGTAGGTCAGTGATCTACTTACCCGCCGCTGGGAAGCGGGTGTAAAAGAACATACCTTCTTGCCAGATTTTTTCTGTCGTCGGTGTCGACCACACCTGTTGTCGGTACCTCTTGACAGTTGGATTCTTTTCTCGTTTTCGCCCTGGATTGTTTCTACGGACTTTTGGTGAAGTACCGATCTTTTGGCCT